>NW_028234188.1:0-205006 GCF_037954235.1 Aulostomus chinensis
AAACTTGACTGAAAACTCACTTTGAACAAAAGTTATGGCATTTTTGTATCACAGGTCACAAATAGTGTTTTCTCAGCGAGAGAAGGCCAAAATGAACACTTCATGCAGAACTCCTGTATTTTGATGAAAACTCACTGAAATCAAGCTGTAACTTCAAGTTTATGCATCTTTCTTTGCTTTCAGGTTGAAACTTGACTGAAAACTCACTTTGAACAAAAGTTATGGCATTTTTGTATCACAGGTCACAAATAGTGTTTTCTCAGCGAGAGAAGGCCAAAATGAACACTTCATGCAGAACTCCTGTATTTTGATGAAAACTCACTGAAATCAAGCTGTAACTTCAAGTTTATAGCATCTTTCTATGCTTTCAGGTTGAAACTTGACTGAAAACTCACTTTGAACAAAAGTTGTGGCATGTTCTGTGTCGCAGGTCACAAATAGCGTTTTCTCAGCGAGACAAGGCCAAAATGAACACTTCATGCAGAACTCCTGTATTTTGATGAAAACTCACTGAAATCAAGCTGTAACTTCAAGTTTATGCATCTTTCTATGCTTTCAGGTTGAAACTTGAATGAAAACTCACTTTGAACAAAAGTTATGGCATTTTTGTATCACAGGTCACAAATAGTGTTTTCTCAGCGAGAGAAGGCCAAAATGAACACTTCATGCAGAACTCCTGTATTTTGATGAAAACTCACTGAAATCAAGCTGTAACTTCAAGTTTATGCATCTTTCTATGCTTTCAGGTTGAAACTTGACTGAAAACTCACTTTGAACAAAGTTATGGCTGTTCTGTGTCGCAGGTCACAAATAGCGTTTTCTCAGCGAGAGAAGGCCAAAATGAACACTTCATGCAGAACTCCTGTATTTGATGAAAACTCACTGAAATCAAGCTGTAACTTCAAGTTTATGCATCTTTCTATGCTTTCAGGTTGAAACTTGACTGAAAACTCACTTTGAACAAAAGTTATGGCATTTTTGTATCACAGGTCACAAATAGTGTTTTCTCAGCGAGAGAAGGCCAAAATGAACACTTCATGCAGAACTCCTGTATTTTGATGAAAACTCACTGAAATCAAGCTGTAACTTCAAGTTTATGCATCTTTCTATGCTTTCAGGTTGAAACTTGACTGAAAACTCACTTTGAACAAAAGTTATGGCATTTTTGTATCACAGGTCACAAATAGTGTTTTCTCAGCGAGAGAAGGCCAAAATGAACACTTCATGCAGAACTCCTGTATTTTGATGAAAACTCACTGAAATCAAGCTGTAACTTCAAGTTTATGCATCTTTCTATGCTTTCAGGTTGAAACTTGACTGAAAACTCACTTTGAACAAAAGTTATGGCATTTTTGTATCACAGGTCACAAATAGTGTTTTCTCAGCGAGAGAAGGCCAAAATGAACACTTCATGCAGAACTCCTGTATTTTGATGAAAACTCACTGAAATCAAGCTGTAACTTCAAGTTTATGCATCTTTCTATGCTTTCAGGTTGAAACTTGACTGAAAACTCACTTTGAACAAAAGTTATGGCATTTTTGTATCACAGGTCACAAATAGTGTTTTCTCAGCGAGAGAAGGCCAAAATGAACACTTCATGCAGAACTCCTGTATTTTGATGAAAACTCACTGAAATCAAGCTGTAACTTCAAGTTTATGCATCTTTCTATGCTTTCAGGTTGAAACTTGACTGAAAACTCACTTTGAACAAAAGTTATGGCATTTTTGTATCACAGGTCACAAATAGTGTTTTCTCAGCGAGAGAAGGCCAAAATGAACACTTCATGCAGAACTCCTGTATTTTGATGAAAACTCACTGAAATCAAGCTGTAACTTCAAGTTTATGCATCTTTCTATGCTTTCAGGTTGAAACTTGACTGAAAACTCACTTTGAACAAAAGTTATGGCATTTTTGTATCACAGGTCACAAATAGTGTTTTCTCAGCGAGAGAAGGCCAAAATGAACACTTCATGCAGAACTCCTGTATTTTGATGAAAACTCACTGAAATCAAGCTGTAACTTCAAGTTTATGCATCTTTCTATGCTTTCAGGTTGAAACTTGACTGAAAACTCACTTTGAACAAAAGTTATGGCATTTTTGTATCACAGGTCACAAATAGTGTTTTCTCAGCGAGAGAAGGCCAAAATGAACACTTCATGCAGAACTCCTGTATTTTGATGAAAACTCACTGAAATCAAGCTGTAACTTCAAGTTTATGCATCTTTCTATGCTTTCAGGTTGAAACTTGACTGAAAACTCACTTTGAACAAAAGTTATGGCATTTTTGTATCACAGGTCACAAATAGTGTTTTCTCAGCGAGAGAAGGCCAAAATGAACACTTCATGCAGAACTCCTGTATTTTGATGAAAACTCACTGAAATCAAGCTGTAACTTCAAGTTTATGCATCTTTCTATGCTTTCAGGTTGAAACTTGACTGAAAACTCACTTTGAACAAAAGTTATGGCATTTTTGTATCACAGGTCACAAATAGTGTTTTCTCAGCGAGAGAAGGCCAAAATGAACACTTCATGCAGAACTCCTGTATTTTGATGAAAACTCACTGAAATCAAGCTGTAACTTCAAGTTTGTGCATCTTTCTATGCTTTCAGGTTGAAACTTGACTGAAAACTCACTTTGAACAAAAGTTACGGCTATTCTGTGTCGCAGGTCACAATAGCGTTTTCTCAGCGAGAGACAAAATGAACACTTCATGCAGAACTCCTGTATTTTGATGAAAACTCACTGAAATCAAGCTGTAACTTCAAGTTTATGCATCTTTCTATGCTTTCAGGTTGAAACTTGACTGAAAACTCACTTTGAACAAAAGTTATGGCATTTTTGTATCACAGGTCACAAATAGTGTTTTCTCAGCGAGAGAAGGCCAAAATGAACACTTCATGCAGAACTCCTGTATTTTGATGAAAACTCACTGAAATCAAGCTGTAACTTCAAGTTTATGCATCTTTCTATGCTTTCAGGTTGAAACTTGACTGAAAACTCACTTTGAACAAAAGTTATGGCATTTTTGTATCACAGGTCACAAATAGTGTTTTCTCAGCGAGAGAAGGCCAAAATGAACACTTCATGCAGAACTCCTGTATTTTGATGAAAACTCACTGAAATCAAGCTGTAACTTCAAGTTTATGCATCTTTCTATGCTTTCAGGTTGAAACTTGACTGAAAACTCACTTTGAACAAAAGTTATGGCATTTTTGTATCACAGGTCACAAATAGTGTTTTCTCAGCGAGAGAAGGCCAAAATGAACACTTCATGCAGAACTCCTGTATTTTGATGAAAACTCACTGAAATCAAGCTGTAACTTCAAGTTTATGCATCTTTCTTTGCTTTCAGGTTGAAACTTGACTGAAAACTCACTTTGAACAAAGGTTATGGCATTTTTGTATCACAGGTCACAAATAGTGTTTTCTCAGCGAGAGAAGGCCAAAATGAACACTTCATGCAGAACTCCTGTATTTTGATGAAAAACTCACTGAAATCAAGCTGTAACTTCAAGTTTATGCATCTTTCTATGCTTTCAGGTTGAAACTTGACTGAAAACTCACTTTGAACAAAAGTTATGGCTGTTCTGTGTCGCAGGTCACAAATAGCGTTTTCTCAGCGAGACAAGGCCAAAATGAACACTTCATGCAGAACTCCTGTATTTTGATGAAAACTCACTGAAATCAAGCTGTAACTTCAAGTTTATGCATCGTTCTATGCTTTCAGGTTGAAACTTGACTGAAAACTCACTTTGAACAAAAGTTATGGCATTTTTGTATCACAGGTCACAAATAGTGTTTTCTCAGCGAGAGAAGGCCAAAAAGAACACTTCATGCAGAACTCCTGTATTTTGATGAAAACTCACTGAAATCAAGCTGTAACTTCAAGTTTATGCATCTTTCTATGCTTTCAGGTTGAAACTTGACTGAAAACTCACTTTGAACAAAAGTTATGGCATTTTTGTATAACAGGTCACAAATAGTGTTTTCTCAGCGAGAGAAGGCCAAAATGAACACTTCATGCAGAACTCCTGTATTTTGATGAAAACTCACTGAAATCAAGCTGTAACTTCAAGTTTATGCATCTTTCTATGCTTTCAGTTTGAAACTTGACTGAAAACTCACTTTGAACAAAAGTTATGGCATTTTTGTATCACAGGTCACAAATAGTGTTTTCTCAGCGAGAGAAGGCCAAAATGAACACTTCATGCAGAACTCCTGTATTTTGATGAAAACTCACTGAAATCAAGCTGTAACTTCAAGTTTATGCATCTTTCTATGCTTTCAGGTTGAAACTTGACTGAAAACTCACTTTGAACAAAAGTTATGGCATTTTTGTTTCACAGGTCACAAATAGTGTTTTCTCAGCGAGAGAAGGCCAAAATGAACACTTCATGCAGAACTCCTGTATTTTGATGAAAACTCACTGAAATCAAGCTGTAACTTCAAGTTTGTGCATCTTTCTATGCTTTCAGGTTGAAACTTGACAGAAAACTCACTTTGAACAAAAGTTATGGCTGTTCTGTGTCGCAGGTCACAAATAGCGTTTTCTCAGCGAGAGAAGGCCAAAATGAACACTTCATGCAGAACTCCTGTATTTTGATGAAAACTCACTGAAATCAAGCTGTAACTTCAAGTTTATGCATCTTTCTATGCTTTCAGGTTGAAACTTGACTGAAAACTCACTTTGAACAAAAGTTATGGCATTTTTGTATCACAGGTCACAAATAGTGTTTTCTCAGCGAGAGAAGGCCAAAATGAACACTTCATGCAGAACTCCTGTATTTTGATGAAAACTCACTGAAATCAAGCTGTAACTTCAAGTTTATGCATCTTTCTATGCTTTCAGGTTGAAACTTGACTGAAAACTCACTTTGAACAAAAGTTATGGCATTTTTGTATCACAGGTCACAAATAGTGTTTTCTCAGCGAGAGAAGGCCAAAATGAACACTTCATGCAGAACTCCTGTATTTTGATGAAAACTCACTGAAATCAAGCTGTAACTTCAAGTTTATGCATCTTTCTATGCTTTCAGGTTGAAACTTGACTGAAAACTCACTTTGAACAAAAGTTATGGCATTTTTGTATCACAGGTCACAAATAGTGTTTTCTCAGCGAGAGAAGGCCAAAATGAACACTTCATGCAGAACTCCTGTATTTTGATGAAAACTCACTGAAATCAAGCTGTAACTTCAAGTTTATGCATCTTTCTATGCTTTCAGGTTGAAACTTGACTGAAAACTCACTTTGAACAAAAGTTATGGCATTTTTGTATCACAGGTCACAAATAGTGTTTTCTCAGCGAGAGAAGGCCAAAATGAACACTTCATGCAGAACTCCTGTATTTTGATGAAAACTCACTGAAATCAAGCTGTAACTTCAAGTTTATGCATCTTTCTATGCTTTCAGGTTGAAACTTGACTTAAAACTCACTTTGAACAAAAGTTATGGCATTTTTGTATCACAGGTCACAAATAGTGTTTTCTCAGCGAGAGAAGGCCAAAATGAACACTTCATGCAGAACTCCTGTATTTTGATGAAAACTCACTGAAATCAAGCTGTAACTTCAAGATTATGCATCTTTCTATGCTTTCAGGTTGAAACTTGACTGAAAACTCACTTTGAACAAAAGTTATGGCATTTTTGTATCACAGGTCACAAATAGTGTTTTCTCAGCGAGAGAAGGCCAAAATGAACACTTCATGCAGAACTCCTGTATTTTGATGAAAACTCACTGAAATCAAGCTGTAACTTCAAGTTTATGCATCTTTCTATGCTTTCAGGTTGACACTTGACTGAAAACTCACTTTGAACAAAAGTTATGGCATTTTTGTATCACAGGTCACAAATAGTGTTTTCTCAGCGAGAGAAGGCCAAAATGAACACTTCATGCAGAACTCCTGTATTTTGAGTAAAACTCACTGAAATCAAGCTGTAACTTCAAGATTATGCATCTTTCTATGCTTTCAGGTTGAAACTTGACTGAAAACTCACTTTGAACAAAAGTTATGGCATTTTTGTTTCACAGGTCACAAATAGTGTTTTCTCAGCGAGAGAAGGCCAAAATGAACACTTCATGCAGAACTCCTGTATTTTGATGAAAACTCACTGAAATCAAGCTGTAACTTCAAGTTTGTGCATCTTTCTATGCTTTCAGGTTGAAACTTGACAGAAAACTCACTTTGAACAAAAGTTATGGCTGTTCTGTGTCGCAGGTCACAAATAGCGTTTTCTCAGCGAGAGAAGGCCAAAATGAACACTTCATGCAGAACTCCTGTATTTTGATGAAAACTCACTGAAATCAAGCTGTAACTTCAAGTTTATGCATCTTTCTATGCTTTCAGGTTGAAACTTGACAGAAAACTCACTTTGAACAAAAGTTATGGCTGTTCTGTGTCGCAGGTCACAAATAGCGTTTTCTCAGTGAGAGAAGGCCAAAATGAACACTTCATGCAGAACTCCTGTATTTTGATGAAAACTCACTGAAATCAAGCTGTAACTTCAAGTTTATGCATCTTTCTATGCTTTCAGGTTGAAACTTGACTGAAAACTCACTTTGAACAAAAGTTATGGCATTTTTGTATCACAGGTCACAAATAGTGTTTTCTCAGCGAGAGAAGGCCAAAATGAACACTTCATGCAGAACTCCTGTATTTTGATGAAAACTCACTGAAATCAAGCTGTAACTTCAAGTTTATGCATCTTTCTATGCTTTCAGGTTGAAACTTGACTGAAAACTCACTTTGAACAAAAGTTATGGCATTTTTGTATCACAGGTCACAAATAGTGTTTTCTCAGCGAGAGAAGGCCAAAATGAACACTTCATGCAGAACTCCTGTATTTTGATGAAAACTTACTGAAATCAAGCTGTAACTTCAAGTTTATGCATCTTTCTATGCTTTCAGGTTGAAACTTGACTGAAAACTCACTTTGAACAAAAGTTATGGCATTTTTGTATCACAGGTCACAAATAGTGTTTTCTCAGCGAGAGAAGGCCAAAATGAACACTTCATGCAGAACTCCTGTATTTTGATGAAAACTCACTGAAATCAAGCTGTAACTTCAAGTTTATGCATCTTTCTATGCTTTCAGGTTGAAACTTGACTGAAAACTCACTTTGAACAAAAGTTATGGCTGTTCTGTGTCGCAGGTCACAAATAGCGTTTTCTCAGCGAGACAAGGCCAAAATGAACACTTCATGCAGAACTCCTGTATTTTGATGAAAACTCACTGAAATCAAGCTGTAACTTCAAGTTTATGCATCTTTCTATGCTTTCAGGTTGAAACTTGACTGAAAACTCACTTTGAACAAAAGTTATGGCATTTTTGTATCACAGGTCACAAATAGTGTTTTCTCAGCGAGAGAAGGCCAAAATGAACACTTCATGCAGAACTCCTGTATTTTGATGAAAACTCACTGAAATCAAGCTGTAACTTCAAGTTTATGCATCTTTCTATGCTTTCAGGTTGAAACTTGACTTAAAACTCACTTTGAACAAAAGTTATGGCATTTTTGTATCACAGGTCACAAATAGTGTTTTCTCAGCGAGAGAAGGCCAAAATGAACACTTCATGCAGAACTCCTGTATTTTGATGAAAACTCACTGAAATCAAGCTGTAACTTCAAGATTATGCATCTTTCTATGCTTTCAGGTTGAAACTTGACTGAAAACTCACTTTGAACAAAAGTTATGGCATTTTTGTATCACAGGTCACAAATAGTGTTTTCTCAGCGAGAGAAGGCCAAAATGAACACTTCATGCAGAACTCCTGTATTTTGATGAAAACTCACTGAAATCAAGCTGTAACTTCAAGTTTATGCATCTTTCTATGCTTTCAGGTTGACACTTGACTGAAAACTCACTTTGAACAAAAGTTATGGCATTTTTGTATCACAGGTCACAAATAGTGTTTTCTCAGCGAGAGAAGGCCAAAATGAACACTTCATGCAGAACTCCTGTATTTTGATGAAAACTCACTGAAATCAAGCTGTAACTTCAAGATTATGCATCT
The DNA here is from genome assembly GCF_037954235.1 of Aulostomus chinensis. Classification (NCBI taxonomy): domain Eukaryota; kingdom Metazoa; phylum Chordata; class Actinopteri; order Syngnathiformes; family Aulostomidae; genus Aulostomus; species Aulostomus chinensis. The sequence continues at coordinate 8,020 of NW_028234188.1, forward strand.
TTCTATGCTTTCAGGTTGAAACTTGACTGAAAACTCACTTTGAACAAAAGTTATGGCATTTTTGTTTCACAGGTCACAAATAGTGTTTTCTCAGCGAGAGAAGGCCAAAATGAACACTTCATGCAGAACTCCTGTATTTTGATGAAAACTCACTGAAATCAAGCTGTAACTTCAAGTTTGTGCATCTTTCTATGCTTTCAGGTTGAAACTTGACAGAAAACTCACTTTGAACAAAAGTTATGGCTGTTCTGTGTCGCAGGTCACAAATAGCGTTTTCTCAGCGAGAGAAGGCCAAAATGAACACTTCATGCAGAACTCCTGTATTTTGATGAAAACTCACTGAAATCAAGCTGTAACTTCAAGTTTATGCATCTTTCTATGCTTTCAGGTTGAAACTTGACAGAAAACTCACTTTGAACAAAAGTTATGGCTGTTCTGTGTCGCAGGTCACAAATAGCGTTTTCTCAGTGAGAGAAGGCCAAAATGAACACTTCATGCAGAACTGCTGTATTTTGATGAAAACTCACTGAAATCAAGCTGTAACTTCAAGTTTATGCATCTTTCTATGCTTTCAGGTTGACACTTGACTGAAAACTCACTTTGAACAAAAGTTATGGCATTTTTGTATCACAGGTCACAAATAGTGTTTTCTCAGCGAGAGAAGGCCAAAATGAACACTTCATGCAGAACTCCTGTATTTTGATGAAAACTCACTGAAATCAAGCTGTAACTTCAAGATTATGCATCTTTCTATGCTTTCAGGTTGAAACTTGACTGAAAACTCACTTTGAACAAAAGTTATGGCATTTTTGTTTCACAGGTCACAAATAGTGTTTTCTCAGCGAGAGAAGGCCAAAATGAACACTTCATGCAGAACTCCTGTATTTTGATGAAAACTCACTGAAATCAAGCTGTAACTTCAAGTTTGTGCATCTTTCTATGCTTTCAGGTTGAAACTTGACAGAAAACTCACTTTGAACAAAAGTTATGGCTGTTCTGTGTCGCAGGTCACAAATAGCGTTTTCTCAGCGAGAGAAGGCCAAAATGAACACTTCATGCAGAACTCCTGTATTTTGATGAAAACTCACTGAAATCAAGCTGTAACTTCAAGTTTATGCATCTTTCTATGCTTTCAGGTTGAAACTTGACAGAAAACTCACTTTGAACAAAAGTTATGGCTGTTCTGTGTCGCAGGTCACAAATAGCGTTTTCTCAGTGAGAGAAGGCCAAAATGAACACTTCATGCAGAACTCCTGTATTTTGATGAAAACTCACTGAAATCAAGCTGTAACTTCAAGTTTATGCATCTTTCTATGCTTTCAGGTTGAAACTTGACTGAAAACTCACTTTGAACAAAAGTTATGGCATTTTTGTATCACAGGTCACAAATAGTGTTTTCTCAGCGAGAGAAGGCCAAAATGAACACTTCATGCAGAACTCCTGTATTTTGATGAAAACTCACTGAAATCAAGCTGTAACTTCAAGTTTATGCATCTTTCTATGCTTTCAGGTTGAAACTTGACTGAAAACTCACTTTGAACAAAAGTTATGGCATTTTTGTATCACAGGTCACAAATAGTGTTTTCTCAGCGAGAGAAGGCCAAAATGAACACTTCATGCAGAACTCCTGTATTTTGATGAAAACTCACTGAAATCAAGCTGTAACTTCAAGTTTATGCATCTTTCTATGCTTTCAGGTTGAAACTTGACTGAAAACTCACTTTGAACAAAAGTTATGGCATTTTTGTATCACAGGTCACAAATAGTGTTTTCTCAGCGAGAGAAGGCCAAAATGAACACTTCATGCAGAACTCCTGTATTTTGATGAAAACTCACTGAAATCAAGCTGTAACTTCAAGTTTATGCATCTTTCTATGCTTTCAGGTTGAAACTTGACTGAAAACTCACTTTGAACAAAAGTTATGGCTGTTCTGTGTCGCAGGTCACAAATAGCGTTTTCTCAGCGAGACAAGGCCAAAATGAACACTTCATGCAGAACTCCTGTATTTTGATGAAAACTCACTGAAATCAAGCTGTAACTTCAAGTTTATGCATCTTTCTATGCTTTCAGGTTGAAACTTGACTGAAAACTCACTTTGAACAAAAGTTATGGCATTTTTGTATCACAGGTCACAAATAGTGTTTTCTCAGCGAGAGAAGGCCAAAAAGAACACTTCATGCAGAACTCCTGTATTTTGATGAAAACTCACTGAAATCAAGCTGTAACTTCAAGTTTATGCATCTTTCTATGCTTTCAGGTTGAAACTTGACTGAAAACTCACTTTGAACAAAAGTTATGGCATTTTTGTATAACAGGTCACAAATAGTGTTTTCTCAGCGAGAGAAGGCCAAAATGAACACTTCATGAAGAACTCCTGTATTTTGATGAAAACTCACTGAAATCAAGCTGTAACTTCAAGTTTATGCATCTTTCTATGCTTTCAGGTTGAAACTTGACTGAAAACTCACTTTGAACAAAAGTTATGGCATTTTTGTATCACAGGTCACAAATAGTGTTTTCTCAGCGAGAGAAGGCCAAAATGAACACTTCATGCAGAACTCCTGTATTTTGATGAAAACTCACTGAAATCAAGCTGTAACTTCAAGTTTATGCATCTTTCTATGCTTTCAGGTTGAAACTTGACTGAAAACTCACTTTGAACAAAAGTTATGGCTGTTCTGTGTCGCAGGTCACAAATAGCGTTTTCTCAGCGAGACAAGGCCAAAATGAAAACTTCATGCAGAACTCCTGTATTTTGATGAAAACTCACTGAAATCAAGCTGTAACTTCAAGTTTATGCATCTTTCTATGCTTTCAGGTTGAAACTTGACTGAAAACTCACTTTGAACAAAAGTTATGGCATTTTTGTATCACAGGTCACAAATAGTGTTTTCTCAGCGAGAGAAGGCCAAAAAGAACACTTCATGCAGAACTCCTGTATTTTGATGAAAACTCACTGAAATCAAGCTGTAACTTCAAGTTTATGCATCTTTCTATGCTTTCAGGTTGAAACTTGACTGAAAACTCACTTTGAACAAAAGTTATGGCATTTTTGTATAACAGGTCACAAATAGTGTTTTCTCAGCGAGAGAAGGCCAAAATGAACACTTCATGCAGAACTCCTGTATTTTGATGAAAACTCACTGAAATCAAGCTGTAACTTCAAGATTATGCATCTTTCTATGCTTTCAGGTTGAAACTTGACTGAAAACTCACTTTGAACAAAAGTTATGGCATTTTTGTTTCACAGGTCACAAATAGTGTTTTCTCAGCGAGAGAAGGCCAAAATGAACACTTCATGCAGAACTCCTGTATTTTGATGAAAACTCACTGAAATCAAGCTGTAACTTCAAGTTTGTGCATCTTTCTATGCTTTCAGGTTGAAACTTGACAGAAAACTCACTTTGAACAAAAGTTATGGCTGTTCTGTGTCGCAGGTCACAAATAGCGTTTTCTCAGCGAGAGAAGGCCAAAATGAACACTTCATGCAGAACTCCTTTATTTTGATGAAAACTCACTGAAATCAAGCTGTAACTTCAAGTTTATGCATCTTTCTATGCTTTCAGGTTGAAACTTGACTGAAAACTCACTTTGAACAAAAGTTATGGCATTTTTGTATAACAGGTCACAAATAGTGTTTTCTCAGCGAGAGAAGGCCAAAATGAACACTTCATGCAGAACTCCTGTATTTTGATGAAAACTCACTGAAATCAAGCTGTAACTTCAAGTTTATGCATCTTTCTATGCTTTCAGGTTGAAACTTGACTGAAAACTCACTTTGAACAAAAGTTATGGCTGTTCTGTGTCGCAGGTCACAAATAGCGTTTTCTCAGCGAGACAAGGCCAAAATGAACACTTCATGCAGAACTCCTGTATTTTGATGAAAACTCACTGAAATCAAGCTGTAACTTCAAGTTTATGCATCTTTCTATGCTTTCAGGTTGAAACTTGACTGAAAACTCACTTTGAACAAAAGTTAAGGCATTTTTGTATCACAGGTCACAAATAGTGTTTTCTCAGCGAGAGAAGGCCAAAAAGAACACTTCATGCAGAACTCCTGTATTTTGATGAAAACTCACTGAAATCAAGCTGTAACTTCAAGTTTATGCATCTTTCTATGCTTTCAGGTTGAAACTTGACTGAAAACTCACTTTGAACAAAAGTTATGGCATTTTTGTATAACAGGTCACAAATAGTGTTTTCTCAGCGAGAGAAGGCCAAAATGAACACTTCATGCAGAACTCCTGTATTTTGATGAAAACTCACTGAAATCAAGCTGTAACTTCAAGTTTATGCATCTTTCTATGCTTTCAGGTTGAAACTTGACTGAAAACTCACTTTGAACAAAAGTTATGGCATTTTTGTATCACAGGTCACAAATAGTGTTTTCTCAGCGAGAGAAGGCCAAAATGAACACTTCATGCAGAACTCCTGTATTTTGATGAAAACTCACTGAAATCAAGCTGTAACTTCAAGTTTATGCATCTTTCTATGCTTTCAGGTTGAAACTTGACTGAAAACTCACTTTGAACAAAAGTTATGGCTGTTCTGTGTCGCAGGTCACAAATAGCGTTTTCTCAGCGAGACAAGGCCAAAATGAACACTTCATGCAGAACTCCTGTATTTTGATGAAAACTCACTGAAATCAAGCTGTAACTTCAAGTTTATGCATCTTTCTTTGCTTTCAGGTTGAAACTTGACTGAAAACTCACTTTGAACAAAAGTTATGGCATTTTTGTATCACAGGTCACAAATAGTGTTTTCTCAGCGAGAGAAGGCCAAAATGAACACTTCATACAGAACTCCTGTATTTTGATGAAAACTCACTGAAATCAAGCTGTAACTTCAAGTTTATGCATCTTTCTATGCTTTCAGGTTGAAACTTGAATGAAAACTCACTTTGAACAAAAGTTATGGCATTTTTGTATCACAGGTCACAAATAGTGTTTTCTCAGCGAGAGAAGGCCAAAATGAACACTTCATGCAGAACTCCTGTATTTTGATGAAAACTCACTGAAATCAAGCTGTAACTTCAAGTTTATGCATCTTTCTATGCTTTCAGGTTGAAACTTGACTGAAAACTCACTTTGAACAAAAGTTATGGCTGTTCTGTGTCGCAGGTCACAAATAGTGTTTTCTCAGCGAGAGAAGGCCAAAATGAACACTTCATGCAGAACTCCTGTATTTTGATGAAAACTCACTGAAATCAAGCTGTAACTTCAAGTTTATGCATCTTTCTATGCTTTCAGGTTGAAACTTGACTGAAAACTCACTTTGAACAAAAGTTATGGCATTTTTGTATCACAGGTCACAAATAGTGTTTTCTCAGCGAGAGAAGGCCAAAATGAACACTTCATGCAGAACTCCTGTATTTTGATGAAAACTCACTGAAATCAAGCTGTAACTTCAAGTTTATGCATCTTTCTATGCTTTCAGGTTGAAACTTGACTGAAAACTCACTTTGAAAAAAAGTTATGGCATTTTTGTATCACAGGTCACAAATAGTGTTTTCTCAGCGAGAGAAGGCCAAAATGAACACTTCATGCAGAACTCCTGTATTTTGATGAAAACTCACTGAAATCAAGCTGTAACTTCAAGTTTATGCATCTTTCTATGCTTTCAGGTTGAAACTTGACTGAAAACTCACTTTGAACAAAAGTTATGGCATTTTTGTATAACAGGTCACAAATAGTGTTTTCTCAGCGAGAGAAGGCCAAAATGAACACTTCATGCAGAACTCCTGTATTTTGATGAAAACTCACTGAAATCAAGCTGTAACTTCAAGTTTATGCATCTTTCTATGCTTTCAGGTTGAAACTTGACTGAAAACTCACTTTGAACAAAAGTTATGGCTGTTCTGTGTCGCAGGTCACAAATAGCGTTTTCTCAGCGAGACAAGGCCAAAATGAACACTTCATGCAGAACTCCTGTATTTTGATGAAAACTCACTGAAATCAAGCTGTAACTTCAAGTTTATGCATCTTTCTATGCTTTCAGGTTGAAACTTGACTGAAAACTCACTTTGAACAAAAGTTATGGCATTTTTGTATCACAGGTCACAAATAGTGTTTTCTCAGCGAGAGAAGGCCAAAAAGAACACTTCATGCAGAACTCCTGTATTTTGATGAAAACTCACTGAAATCAAGCTGTAACTTCAAGTTTATGCATCTTTCTATGCTTTCAGGTTGAAACTTGACTGAAAACTCACTTTGAACAAAAGTTATGGCATTTTTGTATAACAGGTCACAAATAGTGTTTTCTCAGCGAGAGAAGGCCAAAATGAACACTTCATGCAGAACTCCTGTATTTTGATGAAAACTCACTGAAATCAAGCTGTAACTTCAAGTTTATGCATCTTTCTATGCTTTCAGGTTGAAACTTGACTGAAAACTCACTTTGAACAAAAGTTAAGGCATTTTTGTATCACAGGTCACAAATAGTGTTTTCTCAGCGAGAGAAGGCCAAAAAGAACACTTCATGCAGAACTCCTGTATTTTGATGAAAACTCACTGAAATCAAGCTGTAACTTCAAGTTTATGCATCTTTCTATGCTTTCAGGTTGAAACTTGACTGAAAACTCACTTTGAACAAAAGTTATGGCATTTTTGTATAACAGGTCACAAATAGTGTTTTCTCAGCGAGAGAAGGCCAAAATGAACACTTCATGCAGAACTCCTGTATTTTGATGAAAACTCACTGAAATCAAGCTGTAACTTCAAGTTTATGCATCTTTCTATGCTTTCAGGTTGAAACTTGACTGAAAACTCACTTTGAACAAAAGTTATGGCATTTTTGTATCACAGGTCACAAATAGTGTTTTCTCAGCGAGAGAAGGCCAAAATGAACACTTCATGCAGAACTCCTGTATTTTGATGAAAACTCACTGAAATCAAGCTGTAACTTCAAGTTTATGCATCTTTCTATGCTTTCAGGTTGAAACTTGACTGAAAACTCACTTTGAACAAAAGTTATGGCTGTTCTGTGTCGCAGGTCACAAATAGCGTTTTCTCAGCGAGACAAGGCCAAAATGAACACTTCATGCAGAACTCCTGTATTTTGATGAAAACTCACTGAAATCAAGCTGTAACTTCAAGTTTATGCATCTTTCTTTGCTTTCAGGTTGAAACTTGACTGAAAACTCACTTTGAACAAAAGTTATGGCATTTTTGTATCACAGGTCACAAATAGTGTTTTCTCAGCGAGAGAAGGCCAAAATGAACACTTCATACAGAACTCCTGTATTTTGATGAAAACTCACTGAAATCAAGCTGTAACTTCAAGTTTATGCATCTTTCTATGCTTTCAGGTTGAAACTTGAATGAAAACTCACTTTGAACAAAAGTTATGGCATTTTTGTATCACAGGTCACAAATAGTGTTTTCTCAGCGAGAGAAGGCCAAAATGAACACTTCATGCAGAACTCCTGTATTTTGATGAAAACTCACTGAAATCAAGCTGTAACTTCAAGTTTATGCATCTTTCTATGCTTTCAGGTTGAAACTTGACTGAAAACTCACTTTGAACAAAAGTTATGGCTGTTCTGTGTCGCAGGTCACAAATAGTGTTTTCTCAGCGAGAGAAGGCCAAAATGAACACTTCATGCAGAACTCCTGTATTTTGATGAAAACTCACTGAAATCAAGCTGTAACTTCAAGTTTATGCATCTTTCTATGCTTTCAGGTTGAAACTTGACTGAAAACTCACTTTGAACAAAAGTTATGGCATTTTTGTATCACAGGTCACAAATAGTGTTTTCTCAGCGAGAGAAGGCCAAAATGAACACTTCATGCAGAACTCCTGTATTTTGATGAAAACTCACTGAAATCAAGCTGTAACTTCAAGTTTATGCATCTTTCTATGCTTTCAGGTTGAAACTTGACTGAAAACTCACTTTGAAAAAAAGTTATGGCATTTTTGTATCACAGGTCACAAATAGTGTTTTCTCAGCGAGAGAAGGCCAAAATGAACACTTCATGCAGAACTCCTGTATTTTGATGAAAACTCACTGAAATCAAGCTGTAACTTCAAGTTTATGCATCTTTCTATGCTTTCAGGTTGAAACTTGACTGAAAACTCACTTTGAACAAAAGTTATGGCATTTTTGTATAACAGGTCACAAATAGTGTTTTCTCAGCGAGAGAAGGCCAAAATGAACACTTCATGCAGAACTCCTGTATTTTGATGAAAACTCACTGAAATCAAGCTGTAACTTCAAGTTTATGCATCTTTCTATGCTTTCAGGTTGAAACTTGACTGAAAACTCACTTTGAACAAAAGTTATGGCTGTTCTGTGTCGCAGGTCACAAATAGCGTTTTCTCAGCGAGACAAGGCCAAAATGAACACTTCATGCAGAACTCCTGTATTTTGATGAAAACTCACTGAAATCAAGCTGTAACTTCAAGTTTATGCATCTTTCTATGCTTTCAGGTTGAAACTTGACTGAAAACTCACTTTGAACAAAAGTTATGGCATTTTTGTATCACAGGTCACAAATAGTGTTTTCTCAGCGAGAGAAGGCCAAAAAGAACACTTCATGCAGAACTCCTGTATTTTGATGAAAACTCACTGAAATCAAGCTGTAACTTCAAGTTTATGCATCTTTCTATGCTTTCAGGTTGAAACTTGACTGAAAACTCACTTTGAACAAAAGTTATGGCATTTTTGTATAACAGGTCACAAATAGTGTTTTCTCAGCGAGAGAAGGCCAAAATGAACACTTCATGCAGAACTCCTGTATTTTGATGAAAACTCACTGAAATCAAGCTGTAACTTCAAGTTTATGCATCTTTCTATGCTTTCAGGTTGAAACTTGAATGAAAACTCACTTTGAACAAAAGTTATGGCATTTTTGTATCACAGGTCACAAATAGTGTTTTCTCAGCGAGAGAAGGCCAAAAAGAACACTTCATGCAGAACTCCTGTATTTTGATGAAAACTCACTGAAATCAAGCTGTAACTTCAAGTTTATGCATCTTTCTATGCTTTCAGGTTGAAACTTGACTGAAAACTCACTTTGAACAAAAGTTATGGCATTTTTGTATAACAGGTCACAAATAGTGTTTTCTCAGCGAGAGAAGGCCAAAATGAACACTTCATGCAGAACTCCTGTATTTTGATGAAAACTCACTGAAATCAAGCTGTAACTTCAAGTTTATGCATCTTTCTATGCTTTCAGGTTGAAACTTGACTGAAAACTCACTTTGAACAAAAGTTATGGCATTTTTGTATCACAGGTCACAAATAGTGTTTTCTCAGCGAGAGAAGGCCAAAATGAACACTTCATGCAGAACTCCTGTATTTTGATGAAAACTCACTGAAATCAAGCTGTAACTTCAAGTTTATGCATCTTTCTATGCTTTCAGGTTGAAACTTGACTGAAAACTCACTTTGAACAAAAGTTATGGCTGTTCTGTGTCGCAGGTCACAAATAGCGTTTTCTCAGCGAGACAAGGCCAAAATGAACACTTCATGCAGAACTCCTGTATTTTGATGAAAACTCACTGAAATCAAGCTGTAACTTCAAGTTTATGCATCTTTCTTTGCTTTCAGGTTGAAACTTGACTGAAAACTCACTTTGAACAAAAGTTATGGCATTTTTGTATCACAGGTCACAAATAGTGTTTTCTCAGCGAGAGAAGGCCAAAATGAACACTTCATACAGAACTCCTGTATTTTGATGAAAACTCACTGAAATCAAGCTGTAACTTCAAGTTTATGCATCTTTCTATGCTTTCAGGTTGAAACTTGAATGAAAACTCACTTTGAACAAAAGTTATGGCATTTTTGTATCACAGGTCACAAATAGTGTTTTCTCAGCGAGAGAAGGCCAAAATGAACACTTCATGCAGAACTCCTGTATTTTGATGAAAACTCACTGAAATCAAGCTGTAACTTCAAGTTTATGCATCTTTCTATGCTTTCAGGTTGAAACTTGACTGAAAACTCACTTTGAACAAAAGTTATGGCTGTTCTGTGTCGCAGGTCACAAATAGTGTTTTCTCAGCGAGAGAAGGCCAAAATGAACACTTCATGCAGAACTCCTGTATTTTGATGAAAACTCACTGAAATCAAGCTGTAACTTCAAGTTTATGCATCTTTCTATGCTTTCAGGTTGAAACTTGACTGAAAACTCACTTTGAACAAAAGTTATGGCATTTTTGTATCACAGGTCACAAATAGTGTTTTCTCAGCGAGAGAAGGCCAAAATGAACACTTCATGCAGAACTCCTGTATTTTGATGAAAACTCACTGAAATCAAGCTGTAACTTCAAGTTTATGCATCTTTCTATGCTTTCAGGTTGAAACTTTGACAGAAAACTCACTTTGAACAAAAGTTATGGCTGTTCTGTGTCGCAGGTCACAAATAGCGTTTTCTCAGCGAGAGAAGGCCAAAATGAACACTTCATGCAGAACTCCTTTATTTTGATGAAAACTCACTGAAATCAAGCTGTAACTTCAAGTTTATGCATCTTTCTATGCTTTCAGGTTGAAACTTGACTGAAAACTCACTTTGAACAAAAGTTATGGCATTTTTGTATAACAGGTCACAAATAGTGTTTTCTCAGCGAGAGAAGGCCAAAATGAACACTTCATGCAGAACTCCTGTATTTTGATGAAAACTCACTGAAATCAAGCTGTAACTTCAAGTTTATGCATCTTTCTATGCTTTCAGGTTGAAACTTGACTGAAAACTCACTTTGAACAAAAGTTATGGCTGTTCTGTGTCGCAGGTCACAAATAGCGTTTTCTCAGCGAGACAAGGCCAAAATGAACACTTCATGCAGAACTCCTGTATTTTGATGAAAACTCACTGAAATCAAGCTGTAACTTCAAGTTTATGCATCTTTCTATGCTTTCAGGTTGAAACTTGACTGAAAACTCACTTTGAACAAAAGTTATGGCATTTTTGTATCACAGGTCACAAATAGTGTTTTCTCAGCGAGAGAAGGCCAAAAGAACACTTCATGCAGAACTCCTGTATTTTGATGAAAACTCACTGAAATCAAGCTGTAACTTCAAGTTTATGCATCTTTCTATGCTTTCAGGTTGAAACTTGACTGAAAACTCACTTTGAACAAAAGTTATGGCATTTTTGTATAACAGGTCACAAATAGTGTTTTCTCAGCGAGAGAAGGCCAAAATGAACACTTCATGCAGAACTCCTGTATTTTGATGAAAACTCACTGAAATCAAGCTGTAACTTCAAGTTTATGCATCTTTCTATGCTTTCAGGTTGAAACTTGACTGAAAACTCACTTTGAACAAAAGTTATGGCATTTTTGTATCACAGGTCACAAATAGTGTTTTCTCAGCGAGAGAAGGCCAAAATGAACACTTCATGCAGAACTCCTGTATTTTGATGAAAACTCACTGAAATCAAGCTGTAACTTCAAGTTTATGCATCTTTCTATGCTTTCAGGTTGAAACTTGACTGAAAACTCACTTTGAACAAAAGTTATGGCTGTTCTGTGTCGCAGGTCACAAATAGCGTTTTCTCAGCGAGACAAGGCCAAAATGAACACTTCATGCAGAACTCCTGTATTTTGATGAAAACTCACTGAAATCAAGCTGTAACTTCAAGTTTATGCATCTTTCTTTGCTTTCAGGTTGAAACTTGACTGAAAACTCACTTTGAACAAAAGTTATGGCATTTTTGTATCACAGGTCACAAATAGTGTTTTCTCAGCGAGAGAAGGCCAAAATGAACACTTCATACAGAACTCCTGTATTTTGATGAAAACTCACTGAAATCAAGCTGTAACTTCAAGTTTATGCATCTTTCTATGCTTTCAGGTTGAAACTTGAATGAAAACTCACTTTGAACAAAAGTTATGGCATTTTTGTATCACAGGTCACAAATAGTGTTTTCTCAGCGAGAGAAGGCCAAAATGAACACTTCATGCAGAACTCCTGTATTTTGATGAAAACTCACTGAAATCAAGCTGTAACTTCAAGTTTATGCATCTTTCTATGCTTTCAGGTTGAAACTTGACTGAAAACTCACTTTGAACAAAAGTTATGGCTGTTCTGTGTCGCAGGTCACAAATAGTGTTTTCTCAGCGAGAGAAGGCCAAAATGAACACTTCATGCAGAACTCCTGTATTTTGATGAAAACTCACTGAAATCAAGCTGTAACTTCAAGTTTATGCATCTTTCTATGCTTTCAGGTTGAAACTTGACTGAAAACTCACTTTGAACAAAAGTTATGGCATTTTTGTATCACAGGTCACAAATAGTGTTTTCTCAGCGAGAGAAGGCCAAAATGAACACTTCATGCAGAACTCCTGTATTTTGATGAAAACTCACTGAAATCAAGCTGTAACTTCAAGTTTATGCATCTTTCTATGCTTTCAGGTTGAAACTTGACTGAAAACTCACTTTGAAAAAAAGTTATGGCATTTTTGTATCACAGGTCACAAATAGTGTTTTCTCAGCGAGAGAAGGCCAAAATGAACACTTCATGCAGAACTCCTGTATTTTGATGAAAACTCACTGAAATCAAGCTGTAACTTCAAGTTTATGCATCTTTCTATGCTTTCAGGTTGAAACTTGACTGAAAACTCACTTTGAACAAAAGTTATGGCATTTTTGTATCACAGGTCACAAATAGTGTTTTCTCAGCGAGAGAAGGCCAAAATGAACACTTCATGCAGAACTCCTGTATTTTGATGAAAACTCACTGAAATCAAGCTGTAACTTCAAGTTTATGCATCTTTCTATGCTTTCAGGTTGAAACTTGACTGAAAACTCACTTTGAACAAAAGTTATGGCATTTTTGTATCACAGGTCACAAATAGTGTTTTCTCAGCGAGAGAAGGCCAAAATGAACACTTCATGCAGAACTCCTGTATTTTGATGAAAACTCACTGAAATCAAGCTGTAACTTCAAGATTATGCATCTTTCTATGCTTTCAGGTTGAAACTTGACTGAAAACTCACTTTGAACAAAAGTTATGGCATTTTTGTTTCACAGGTCACAAATAGTGTTTTCTCAGCGAGAGAAGGCCAAAATGAACACTTCATGCAGAACTCCTGTATTTTGATGAAAACTCACTGAAATCAAGCTGTAACTTCAAGTTTGTGCATCTTTCTATGCTTTCAGGTTGAAACTTGACAGAAAACTCACTTTGAACAAAAGTTATGGCTGTTCTGTGTCGCAGGTCACAAATAGCGTTTTCTCAGCGAGAGAAGGCCAAAATGAACACTTCATGCAGAACTCCTGTATTTTGATGAAAACTCACTGAAATCAAGCTGTAACTTCAAGTTTATGCATCTTTCTATGCTTTCAGGTTGAAACTTGACTGAAAACTCACTTTGAACAAAAGTTATGGCATTTTTGTGTCACAGGTCACAAATAGTGTTTTCTCAGCGAGAGAAGGCCAAAATGAACACTTCATGCAGAACTCCTGTATTTTGATGAAAACTCACTGAAATCAAGCTGTAACTTCAAGTTTATGCATCTTTCTATGCTTTCAGGTTGAAACTTGACTGAAAACTCACTTTGAACAAAAGTTATGGCATTTTTGTATCACAGGTCACAAATAGTGTTTTCTCAGCGAGAGAAGGCCAAAATGAACACTTCATGCAGAACTCCTGTATTTTGATGAAAACTCACTGAAATCAAGCTGTAACTTCAAGTTTATGCATCTTTCTATGCTTTCAGGTTGAAACTTGACTGAAAACTCACTTTGAACAAAAGTTATGGCTGTTCTGTGTCGCAGGTCACAAATAGCGTTTTCTCAGCGAGACAAGGCCAAAATGAACACTTCATGCAGAACTCCTGTATTTTGATGAAAACTCACTGAAATCAAGCTGTAACTTCAAGTTTATGCATCTTTCTATGCTTTCAGGTTGAAACTTGACTGAAAACTCACTTTGAACAAAAGTTATTGCATTTTTGTATCACAGGTCTCAAATAGTGTTTTCTCAGCGAGAGAAGGCCAAAAAGAACACTTCATGCAGAACTCCTGTATTTTGATGAAAACTCACTGAAATCAAGCTGTAACTTCAAGTTTATGCATCTTTCTATGCTTTCAGGTTGAAACTTGACTGAAAACTCACTTTGAACAAAAGTTATGGCATTTTTGTATAACAGGTCACAAATAGTGTTTTCTCAGCGAGAGAAGGCCAAAATGAACACTTCATGCAGAACTCCTGTATTTTGATGAAAACTCACTGAAATCAAGCTGTAACTTCAAGTTTATGCATCTTTCTATGCTTTCAGGTTGAAACTTGACTGAAAACTCACTTTGAAAAAAAGTTATGGCATTTTTGTATCACAGGTCACAAATAGTGTTTTCTCAGCGAGAGAAGGCCAAAATGAACACTTCATGCAGAACTCCTGTATTTTGATGAAAACTCACTGAAATCAAGCTGTAACTTCAAGTTTATGCATCTTTCTATGCTTTCAGGTTGAAACTTGACTGAAAACTCACTTTGAACAAAAGTTATGGCATTTTTGTATCACAGGTCACAAATAGTGTTTTCTCAGCGAGAGAAGGCCAAAATGAACACTTCATGCAGAACTCCTGTATTTTGATGAAAACTCACTGAAATCAAGCTGTAACTTCAAGTTTATGCATCTTTCTATGCTTTCAGGTTGAAACTTGACTGAAAACTCACTTTGAACAAAAGTTATGGCATTTTTGTATCACAGGTCACAAATAGTGTTTTCTCAGCGAGAGAAGGCCAAAATGAACACTTCATGCAGAACTCCTGTATTTTGATGAAAACTCACTGAAATCAAGCTGTAACTTCAAGATTATGCATCTTTCTATGCTTTCAGGTTGAAACTTGACTGAAAACTCACTTTGAACAAAAGTTATGGCATTTTTGTATCACAGGTCACAAATAGTGTTTTCTCAGCGAGAGAAGGCCAAAATGAACACTTCATGCAGAACTCCTGTATTTTGATGAAAACTCACTGAAATCAAGCTGTAACTTCAAGTTTGTGCATCTTTCTATGCTTTCAGGTTGAAACTTGACAGAAAACTCACTTTGAACAAAAGTTATGGCTGTTCTGTGTCGCAGGTCACAAATAGCGTTTTCTCAGCGAGAGAAGGCCAAAATGAACACTTCATGCAGAACTCCTGTATTTTGATGAAAACTCACTGAAATCAAGCTGTAACTTCAAGTTTATGCATCTTTCTATGCTTTCAGGTTGAAACTTGACTGAAAACTCACTTTGAACAAAAGTTATGGCATTTTTGTGTCACAGGTCACAAATAGTGTTTTCTCAGCGAGAGAAGGCCAAAATGAACACTTCATGCAGAACTCCTGTATTTTGATGAAAACTCACTGAAATCAAGCTGTAACTTCAAGTTTATGCATCTTTCTATGCTTTCAGGTTGAAACTTGACTGAAAACTCACTTTGAACAAAAGTTATGGCATTTTTGTATCACAGGTCACAAATAGTGTTTTCTCAGCGAGAGAAGGCCAAAATGAACACTTCATGCAGAACTCCTGTATTTTGATGAAAACTCACTGAAATCAAGCTGTAACTTCAAGTTTATGCATCTTTCTATGCTTTCAGGTTGAAACTTGACTGAAAACTCACTTTGAACAAAAGTTATGGCTGTTCTGTGTCGCAGGTCACAAATAGCGTTTTCTCAGCGAGACAAGGCCAAAATGAACACTTCATGCAGAACTCCTGTATTTTGATGAAAACTCACTGAAATCAAGCTGTAACTTCAAGTTTATGCATCTTTCTATGCTTTCAGGTTGAAACTTGACTGAAAACTCACTTTGAACAAAAGTTATTGCATTTTTGTATCACAGGTCTCAAATAGTGTTTTCTCAGCGAGAGAAGGCCAAAAAGAACACTTCATGCAGAACTCCTGTATTTTGATGAAAACTCACTGAAATCAAGCTGTAACTTCAAGTTTATGCATCTTTCTATGCTTTCAGGTTGAAACTTGACTGAAAACTCACTTTGAACAAAAGTTATGGCATTTTTGTATAACAGGTCACAAATAGTGTTTTCTCAGCGAGAGAAGGCCAAAATGAACACTTCATGCAGAACTCCTGTATTTTGATGAAAACTCACTGAAATCAAGCTGTAACTTCAAGTTTATGCATCTTTCTATGCTTTCAGGTTGAAACTTGACTGAAAACTCACTTTGAACAAAAGTTATGGCATTTTTGTATCACAGGTCACAAATAGTGTTTTCTCAGCGAGAGAAGGCCAAAAAGAACACTTCATGCAGAACTCCTGTATTTTGATGAAAACTCACTGAAATCAAGCTGTAACTTCAAGTTTATGCATCTTTCTATGCTTTCAGGTTGAAACTTGACTGAAAACTCACTTTGAACAAAAGTTATGGCATTTTTGTATCACAGGTCACAAATAGTGTTTTCTCAGCGAGAGAAGGCCAAAATGAACACTTCATGCAGAACTCCTGTATTTTGATGAAAACTCACTGAAATCAAGCTGTAACTTCAAGATTATGCATGTTTCTATGCTTTCAGGTTGAAACTTGACTGAAAACTCACTTTGAACAAAAGTTATGGCATTTTTGTATCACAGGTCACAAATAGTGTTTTCTCAGCGAGAGAAGGCCAAAATGAACACTTCATGCAGAACTCCTGTATTTTGATGAAAACTCACTGAAATCAAGCTGTAACTTCAAGTTTATGCATCTTTCTATGCTTTCAGGTTGAAACTTGACAGAAAACTCACTTTGAACAAAAGTTATGGCTGTTCTGTGTCGCAGGTCACAAATAGCGTTTTCTCAGTGAGAGAAGGCCAAAATGAACACTTCATGCAGAACTCCTGTATTTTGATGAAAACTCACTGAAATCAAGCTGTAACTTCAAGTTTATGCATCTTTCTATGCTTTCAGGTTGAAACTTGACTGAAAACTCACTTTGAACAAAAGTTATGGCATTTTTGTATCACAGGTCACAAATAGTGTTTTCTCAGCGAGAGAAGGCCAAAATGAACACTTCATGCAGAACTCCTGTATTTTGATGAAAACTCACTGAAATCAAGCTGTAACTTCAAGTTTATGCATCTTTCTATGCTTTCAGGTTGAAACTTGACTGAAAACTCACTTTGAACAAAAGTTATGGCATTTTTGTTTCACAGGTCACAAATAGTGTTTTCTCAGCGAGAGAAGGCCAAAATGAACACTTCATGCAGAACTCCTGTATTTTGATGAAAACTCACTGAAATCAAGCTGTAACTTCAAGTTTGTGCATATTTCTATGCTTTCAGGTTGAAACTTGACTGAAAACTCACTTTGAACAAAAGTTATGGCTGTTCCGTGTCGCAGGTCACAAATAGCGTTTTCTCAGCGAGAGAAGGCCAAAATGAACACTTCATGCAGAACTCCTGTATTTTGATGAAAACTCACTGAAATCAAGCTGTAACTTCAAGTTTATGCATCTTTCTATGCTTTCAGGTTGAAACTTGACTGAAAACTCACTTTGAACAAAAGTTATGGCATTTTTGTATCACAGGTCACAAATAGTGTTTTCTCAGCGAGAGAAGGCCAAAATGAACACTTCATGCAGAACTCCTGTATTTTGATGAAAACTCACTGAAATCAAGCTGTAACTTCAAGTTTATGCATCTTTCTATGCTTTCAGGTTGAAACTTGACTGAAAACTCACTTTGAACAAAAGTTATGGCATTTTTGTTTCACAGGTCACAAATAGTGTTTTCTCAGCGAGAGAAGGCCAAAATGAACACTTCATGCAGAACTCCTGTATTTTGATGAAAACTCACTGAAATCAAGCTGTAACTTCAAGTTTGTGCATCTTTCTATGCTTTCAGGTTGAAACTTGACAGAAAACTCACTTTGAACAAAAGTTATGGCTGTTCTGTGTCGCAGGTCACAAATAGCGTTTTCTCAGCGAGAGAAGGCCAAAATGAACACTTCATGCAGAACTCCTGTATTTTGATGAAAACTCACTGAAATCAAGCTGTAACTTCAAGATTATGCATGTTTCTATGCTTTCAGGTTGAAACTTGACTGAAAACTCACTTTGAACAAAAGTTATGGCATTTTTGTATCACAGGTCACAAATAGTGTTTTCTCAGCGAGAGAAGGCCAAAATGAACACTTCATGCAGAACTCCTGTATTTTGATGAAAACTCACTGAAATCAAGCTGTAACTTCAAGTTTATGCATCTTTCTATGCTTTCAGGTTGAAACTTGACAGAAAACTCACTTTGAACAAAAGTTATGGCTGTTCTGTGTCGCAGGTCACAAATAGCGTTTTCTCAGTGAGAGAAGGCCAAAATGAACACTTCATGCAGAACTCCTGTATTTTGATGAAAACTCACTGAAATCAAGCTGTAACTTCAAGTTTATGCATCTTTCTATGCTTTCAGGTTGAAACTTGACTGAAAACTCACTTTGAACAAAAGTTATGGCATTTTTGTATCACAGGTCACAAATAGTGTTTTCTCAGCGAGACAAGGCCAAAATGAACACTTCATGCAGAACTCCTGTATTTTGATGAAAACTCACTGAAATCAAGCTGTAACTTCAAGTTTATGCATCTTTCTATGCTTTCAGGTTGAAACTTGACTGAAAACTCACTTTGAACAAAAGTTATGGCATTTTTGTTTCACAGGTCACAAATAGTGTTTTCTCAGCGAGAGAAGGCCAAAATGAACACTTCATGCAGAACTCCTGTATTTTGATGAAAACTCACTGAAATCAAGCTGTAACTTCAAGTTTGTGCATATTTCTATGCTTTCAGGTTGAAACTTGACTGAAAACTCACTTTGAACAAAAGTTATGGCTGTTCCGTGTCGCAGGTCACAAATAGCGTTTTCTCAGCGAGAGAAGGCCAAAATGAACACTTCATGCAGAACTCCTGTATTTTGATGAAAACTCACTGAAATCAAGCTGTAACTTCAAGTTTATGCATCTTTCTATGCTTTCAGGTTGAAACTTGACTGAAAACTCACTTTGAACAAAAGTTATGGCATTTTTGTATCACAGGTCACAAATAGTGTTTTCTCAGCGAGAGAAGGCCAAAATGAACACTTCATGCAGAACTCCTGTATTTTGATGAAAACTCACTGAAATCAAGCTGTAACTTCAAGTTTATGCATCTTTCTATGCTTTCAGGTTGAAACTTGACTGAAAACTCACTTTGAACAAAAGTTATGGCATTTTTGTATCACAGGTCACAAATAGTGTTTTCTCAGCGAGAGAAGGCCAAAATGAACACTTCATGCAGAACTCCTGTATTTTGATGAAAACTCACTGAAATCAAGCTGTAACTTCAAGATTATGCATCTTTCTATGCTTTCAGGTTGAAACTTGACTGAAAACTCACTTTGAACAAAAGTTATGGCATTTTTGTTTCACAGGTCACAAATAGTGTTTTCTCAGCGAGAGAAGGCCAAAATGAACACTTCATGCAGAACTCCTGTATTTTGATGAAAACTCACTGAAATCAAGCTGTAACTTCAAGTTTGTGCATATTTCTATGCTTTCAGGTTGAAACTTGACAGAAAACTCACTTTGAACAAAAGTTATGGCTGTTCTGTGTCGCAGGTCACAAATAGCGTTTTCTCAGCGAGAGAAGGCCAAAATGAACACTTCATGCAGAACTCCTGTATTTTGATGAAAACTCACTGAAATCAAGCTGTAACTTCAAGTTTATGCATCTTTCTATGCTTTCAGGTTGAAACTTGACTGAAAACTCACTTTGAACAAAAGTTATGGCATTTTTGTTTCACAGGTCACAAATAGTGTTTTCTCAGCGAGAGAAGGCCAAAATGAACACTTCATGCAGAACTCCTGTATTTTGATGAAAACTCACTGAAATCAAGCTGTAACTTCAAGTTTATGCATCTTTCTATGCTTTCAGGTTGAAACTTGACTGAAAACTCACTTTGAACAAAAGTTATGGCATTTTTGTATCACAAGTCACAAATAGTGTTTTCTCAGCGAGAGAAGGCCAAAATGAACACTTCATGCAGAACTCCTGTATTTTGATGAAAACTCACTGAAATCAAGCTGTAACTTCAAGTTTATGCATCTTTCTATGCTTTCAGGTTGAAACTTGACTGAAAACTCACTTTGAACAAAAGTTATGGCATTTTTGTATCACAGGTCTCAAATAGTGTTTTCTCAGCGAGAGAAGGCCAAAAAGAACACTTCATGCAGAACTCCTGTATTTTGATGAAAACTCACTGAAATCAAGCTGTAACTTCAAGTTTATGCATCTTTCTATGCTTTCCGGTTGAAACTTGACTGAAAACTCACTTTGAACAAAAGTTATGGCATTTTTGTATAACAGGTCACAAATAGTGTTTTCTCAGCGAGAGAAGGCCAAAATGAACACTTCATGCAGAACTCCTGTATTTTGATGAAAACTCACTGAAATCAAGCTGTAACTTCAAGTTTATGTATCTTTCTATGCTTTCAGGTTGAAACTTGACTGAAAACTCACTTTGAACAAAAGTTATGGCATTTTTGTATCACAGGTCACAAATAGTGTTTTCTCAGCGAGAGAAGGCCAAAAAGAACACTTCATGCAGAACTCCTGTATTTTGATGAAAACTCACTGAAATCAAGCTGTAACTTCAAGTTTATGCATCTTTCTATGCTTTCAGGTTGAAACTTGACTGAAAACTCAATTTGAACAAAAGTTATGGCATTTTTGTATCACAGGTCACAAATAGTGTTTTCTCAGCGAGAGAAGGCCAAAATGAACACTTCATGCAGAACTCCTGTATTTTGATGAAAACTCACTGAAATCAAGCTGTAACTTCAAGATTATGCATCTTTCTATGCTTTCAGGTTGAAACTTGACTGAAAACTCACTTTGAACAAAAGTTATGGCATTTTTGTATCACAGGTCACAAATAGTGTTTTCTCAGCGAGAGAAGGCCAAAATGAACACTTCATGCAGAACTCCTGTATTTTGATGAAAATTCACTGAAATCAAGCTGTAACTTCAAGTTTGTGCATATTTCTATGCTTTCAGGTTGAAACTTGACTGAAAACTCACTTTGAACAAAAGTTATGGCTGTTCTGTGTCGCAGGTCACAAATAGCGTTTTCTCAGCGAGAGAAGGCCAAAATGAACACTTCATGCAGAACTCCTGTATTTTGATGAAAACTCACTGAAATCAAGCTGTAACTTCAAGTTTATGCATCTTTCTATGCTTTCAGGTTGAAACTTGACAGAAAACTCACTTTGAACAAAAGTTATGGCTGTTCTGTGTCGCAGGTCACAAATAGCGTTTTCTCAGCGAGAGAAGGCCAAAATGAACACTTCATGCAGAACTCCTGTATTTTGATGAAAACTCACTGAAATCAAGCTGTAACTTCAAGTTTATGCATCTTTCTATGCTTTCAGGTTGAAACTTGACTGAAAACTCACTTTGAACAAAAGTTATGGCATTTTTGTATCACAGGTCACAAATAGTGTTTTCTCAGCGAGAGAAGGCCAAAATGAACACTTCATGCAGAACTCCTGTATTTTGATGAAAACTCACTGAAATCAAGCTGTAACTTCAAGTTTATGCATCTTTCTATGCTTTCAGGTTGAAACTTGACTGAAAACTCACTTTGAACAAAAGTTATGGCATTTTTGTATCACAGGTCTCAAATAGTGTTTTCTCAGCGAGAGAAGGCCAAAATGAACACTTCATGCAGAACTCCTGTATTTTGATGAAAACTCACTGAAATCAAGCTGTAACTTCAAGTTTATGCATCTTTCTATGCTTTCAGGTTGAAACTTGACTGAAAACTCACTTTGAATAAAAGTTATGGCATTTTTGTATAACAGGTCACAAATAGTGTTTTCTCAGCGAGAGAAGGCCAAAATGAACACTTCATGCAGAACTCCTGTATTTTGATGAAAACTCACTGAAATCAAGCTGTAACTTCAAGTTTATGTATCTTTCTATGCTTTCAGGTTGAAACTTGACTGAAAACTCACTTTGAACAAAAGTTATGGCATTTTTGTATCACAGGTCACAAATAGTGTTTTCTCAGCGAGAGAAGGCCAAAAAGAACACTTCATGCAGAACTCCTGTATTTTGATGAAAACTCACTGAAATCAAGCTGTAACTTCAAGTTTATGCATCTTTCTATGCTTTCAGGTTGAAACTTGACTGAAAACTCACTTTGAACAAAAGTTATGGCATTTTTGTATCACAGGTCACAAATAGTGTTGTCTCAGCGAGAGAAGGCCAAAATGAACACTTCATGCAGAACTCCTGTATTTTGATGAAAACTCACTGAAATCAAGCTGTAACTTCAAGATTATGCATCTTTCTATGCTTTCAGGTTGAAACTTGACTGAAAACTCACTTTGAACAAAAGTTATGGCATTTTTGTATCACAGGTCACAAATAGTGTTTTCTCAGCGAGAGAAGGCCAAAATGAACACTTCATGCAGAACTCCTGTATTTTGATGAAAACTCACTGAAATCAAGCTGTAACTTCAAGTTTATGCATCTTTCTATGCTTTCAGGTTGAAACTTGACAGAAAACTCACTTTGAACAAAAGTTATGGCTGTTCTGTGTCGCAGGTCACAAATAGCGTTTTCTCAGCGAGAGAAGGCCAAAATGAACACTTCATGCAGAACTCCTGTATTTTGATGAAAACTCACTGAAATCAAGCTGTAACGTCAAGTTTATACATCTTTCTATGCTTTCAGGTTGAAACTTGACTGAAAACTCACTTTGAACAAAAGTTATGGCATTTTTGTATCACAGGTCACAAATAGTGTTTTCTCAGCGAGAGAAGGCCAAAATGAACACTTCATGCAGAACTCCTGTATTTTGATGAAAACTCACTGAAATCAAGCTGTAACTTCAAGTTTATGCATCTTTCTATGCTTTCAGGTTGAAACTTGACTGAAAACTCACTTTGAACAAAAGTTATGGCTGTTCTGTGTCGCAGGTCACAAATAGCGTTTTCTCATCGAGACAAGGCCAAAATGAACACTTCATGCAGAACTCCTGTATTTTGATGAAAACTCACTGAAATCAAGCTGTAACTTCAAGTTTATGCATCTTTCTATGCTTTCAGGTTGAAACTTGACTGAAAACTCACTTTGAACAAAAGTTATGGCATTTTTGTATCACAGGTCACAAATAGTGTTTTCTCAGCGAGAAAAGGCCAAAATGAACACTTCATGCAGAACTCCTGTATTTTGATGAAAACTCACTGAAATCAAGCTGTAACTTCAAGTTTATGCATCTTTCTATGCTTTCAGGTTGAAACTTGACTGAAAACTCACTTTGAACAAAAGTTATGGCATTTTTGTATCACAGGTCACAAATAGTGTTTTCTCAGCGAGAGAAGGCCAAAATGAACACTTCATGCAGAACTCCTGTATTTTGATGAAAACTCACTGAAATCAAGCTGTAACTTCAAGTTTATGCATCTTTCTATGCTTTCAGGTTGAAACTTGACAGAAAACTCACTTTGAACAAAAGTTATGGCTGTTCTGTGTCGCAGGTCACAAATAGCGTTTTCTCAGCGAGAGAAGGCCAAAATGAACACTTCATGCAGAACTCCTGTATTTTGATGAAAACTCACTGAAATCAAGCTGTAACTTCAAGTTTATACATCTTTCTATGCTTTCAGGTTGAAACTTGACTGAAAACTCACTTTGAACAAAAGTTATGGCATTTTTGTATCACAGGTCACAAATAGTGTTTTCTCAGCGAGAGAAGGCCAAAATGAACACTTCATGCAGAACTCCTGTATTTTGATGAAAACTCACTGAAATCAAGCTGTAACTTCAAGTTTATGCATCTTTCTATGCTTTCAGGTTGAAACTTGACTGAAAACTCACTTTGAACAAAAGTTATGGCATTTTTGTATCACAGGTCACAAATAGTGTTTTCTCAGCGAGAGAAGGCCAAAATGAACACTTCATGCAGAACTCCTGTATTTTGATGAAAACTCACTGAAATCAAGCTGTAACTTCAAGTTTATGCATCTTTCTATGCTTTCAGGTTGAAACTTGACTGAAAACTCACTTTGAACAAAAGTTATGGCTGTTCTGTGTCGCAGGTCACAAATAGTGTTTTCTCAGCGAGAGAAGGCCAAAATGAACACTTCATGCAGAACTCCTGTATTTTGATGAAAACTCACTGAAATCAAGCTGTAACTTCAAGTTTATGCATCTTTCTATGCTTTCAGGTTGAAACTTGACTGAAAACTCACTTTGAACAAAAGTTATGGCATTTTTGTGTCACAGGTCACAAATAGTGTTTTCTCAGCGAGAGAAGGCCAAAATGAACACTTCATGAAGAACTCCTGTATTTTGATGAAAACTCACTGAAATCAAGCTGTAACTTCAAGTTTATGCATCTTTCTATGCTTTCAGGTTGAAACTTGACTGAAAACTCACTTTGAACAAAAGTTATGGCATTTTTGTATCACAGGTCACAAATAGTGTTTTCTCAGCGAGAGAAGGCCAAAATGAACACTTCATGCAGAACTCCTGTATTTTGATGAAAACTCACTGAAATCAAGCTGTAACTTCAAGTTTATGCATCTTTCTATGCTTTCAGGTTGAAACTTGACTGAAAACTCACTTTGAACAAAAGTTATGGCCATTCTGTGTCGCAGGTCACAAATAGTGTTTTCTCAGCGAGACAAGGCCAAAATGAACACTTCATGCAGAACTCCTGTATTTTGATGAAAACTCACTGAAATCAAGCTGTAACTTCAAGTTTATGCATCTTTCTATGCTTTCAGTTTGAAACTTGACTGAAAACTCACTTTGAACAAAAGTTATGGCATTTTTGTATCACAGGTCACAAATAGTGTTTTCTCAGCGAGAGAAGGCCAAAAAGAACACTTCATGCAGAACTCCTGTATTTTGATGAAAACTCACTGAAATCAAGCTGTAACTTCAAGTTTATGCATCTTTCTATGCTTTCAGGTTGAAACTTGACTGAAAACTCACTTTGAACAAAAGTTATGGCATTTTTGTTTCACAGGTCACAAATAGTGTTTTCTCAGCGAGAGAAGGCCAAAATGAACACTTCATGCAGAACTCCTGTATTTTGATGAAAACTCACTGAAATCAAGCTGTAACTTCAAGTTTATACATCTTTCTATGCTTTCAGGTTGAAACTTGACTGAAAACTCACTTTGAACAAAAGTTATGGCATTTTTGTATCACAGGTCACAAATAGTGTTTTCTCAGCGAGAGAAGGCCAAAATGAACACTTCATGCAGAACTCCTGTATTTTGATGAAAACTCACTGAAATCAAGCTGTAACTTCAAGTTTATGCATCTTTCTATGCTTTCAGGTTGAAACTTGACTGAAAACTCACTTTGAACAAAAGTTATGGCATTTTTGTATCACAGGTCACAAATAGTGTTTTCTCAGCGAGAGAAGGCCAAAATGAACACTTCATGCAGAACTCCTGTATTTTGATGAAAACTCACTGAAATCAAGCTGTAACTTCAAGTTTGTGCATCTTTCTATGCTTTCAGGTTGAAACTTGACAGAAAACTCACTTTGAACAAAAGTTATGGCTGTTCTGTGTCGCAGGTCACAAATAGCGTTTTCTCAGCGAGAGAAGGCCAAAATGAACACTTCATGCAGAACTCCTGTATTTTGATGAAAACTCACTGAAATCAAGCTGTAACTTCAAGTTTATGCATCTTTCTATGCTTTCAGGTTGAAACTTGACTGAAAACTCACTTTGAACAAAAGTTATGGCATTTTTGTGTCACAGGTCACAAATAGTGTTTTCTCAGCGAGAGAAGGCCAAAATGAACACTTCATGAAGAACTCCTGTATTTTGATGAAAACTCACTGAAATCAAGCTGTAACTTCAAGTTTATGCATCTTTCTATGCTTTCAGGTTGAAACTTGACTGAAAACTCACTTTGAACAAAAGTTATGGCATTTTTGTATCACAGGTCACAAATAGTGTTTTCTCAGCGAGAGAAGGCCAAAATGAACACTTCATGCAGAACTCCTGTATTTTGATGAAAACTCACTGAAATCAAGCTGTAACTTCAAGTTTATGCATCTTTCTATGCTTTCAGGTTGAAACTTGACTGAAAACTCACTTTGAACAAAAGTTATGGCCATTCTGTGTCGCAGGTCACAAATAGCGTTTTCTCAGCGAGACAAGGCCAAAATGAACACTTCATGCAGAACTCCTGTATTTTGATGAAAACTCACTGAAATCAAGCTGTAACTTCAAGTTTATGCATCTTTCTATGCTTTCAGTTTGAAACTTGACTGAAAACTCACTTTGAACAAAAGTTATGGCATTTTTGTATCACAGGTCACAAATAGTGTTTTCTCAGCGAGAGAAGGCCAAAAAGAACACTTCATGCAGAACTCCTGTATTTTGATGAAAACTCACTGAAATCAAGCTGTAACTTCAAGTTTATGCATCTTTCTATGCTTTCAGGTTGAAACTTGACTGAAAACTCACTTTGAACAAAAGTTATGGCATTTTTGTTTCACAGGTCACAAATAGTGTTTTCTCAGCGAGAGAAGGCCAAAATGAACACTTCATTCAGAACTCCTGTATTTTGATGAAAACTCACTGAAATCAAGCTGTAACTTCAAGTTTGTGCATCTTTCTATGCTTTCAGGTTGAAACTTGACAGAAAACTCACTTTGAACAAAAGTTATGGCTGTTCTGTGTCGCAGGTCACAAATAGCGTTTTCTCAGCGAGAGAAGGCCAAAATGAACACTTCATGCAGAACTTCTGTATTTTGATGAAAACTCACTGAAATCAAGCTGTAACTTCAAGTTTATGCATCTTTCTATGCTTTCAGGTTGAAACTTGACTGAAAACTCACTTTGAACAAAAGTTATGGCATTTTTGTGTTACAGGTCACAAATAGTGTTTTCTCAGCGAGAGAAGGCCAAAATGAACACTTCATGCAGAACTCCTGTATTTTGATGAAAACTCACTGAAATCAAGCTGTAACTTCAAGTTTATGCATCTTTCTATGCTTTCAGGTTGAAACTTGACTGAAAACTCACTTTGAACAAAAGTTATGGCTGTTCTGTGTCGCAGGTCACAAATAGTGTTTTCTCAGCGAGAGAAGGCCAAAATGAACACTTCATGCAGAACTCCTGTATTTTGATGAAAACTCACTGAAATCAAGCTGTAACTTCAAGTTTATGCATCTTTCTATGCTTTCAGGTTGAAACTTGACTGAAAACTCACTTTGAACAAAAGTTATGGCATTTTTGTATCACAGGTCACAAATAGTGTTTTCTCAGCGAGAGAAGGCCAAAATGAACACTTCATGCAGAACTCCTGTATTTTGATGAAAACTCACTGAAATCAAGCTGTAACTTCAAGTTTATGCATCTTTCTATGCTTTCAGGTTGAAACTTGACAGAAAACTCACTTTGAACAAAAGTTATGGCTGTTCTGTGTCGCAGGTCACAAATAGCGTTTTCTCAGCGAGAGAAGCCCAAAATGAACACTTCATGCAGAACTCCTGTATTTTGATGAAAACTCATTGAAATCAAGCTGTAACTTCAAGTTTATGCATCTTTCTATGCTTTCAGGTTGAAACTTGACTGAAAACTCACTTTGAACAAAAGTTATGGCATTTTTGTATCACAGGTCACAAATAGTGTTTTCTCAGCGAGAGAAGGCCAAAATGAACACTTCATGCAGAACTCCTGTATTTTGATGAAAACTCACTGAAATCAAGCTGTAACTTCAAGATTATGCATCTTTCTATGCTTTCAGGTTGAAACTTGACTGAAAACTCACTTTGAACAAAAGTTATGGCATTTTTGTTTCACAGGTCACAAATAGTGTTTTCTCAGCGAGAGAAGGCCAAAATGAACACTTCATGCAGAACTCCTGTATTTTGATGAAAACTCACTGAAATCAAGCTGTAACTTAAAGTTTGTGCATCTTTCTATGCTTTCAGGTTGAAACTTGACAGAAAACTCACTTTGAACAAAAGTTATGGCTGTTCTGTGTCGCAGGTCAAAAATAGCGTTTTCTCAGCGAGAGAAGGCCAAAATGAACACTTCATGCAGAACTCCTGTATTTTGATGAAAAGTCACTGAAATCAAGCTGTAACTTCAAGTTTATGCATCTTTCTATGCTTTCAGGTTGAAACTTGACTGAAAACTCACTTTGAACAAAAGTTATGGCATTTTTGTGTCACAGGTCACAAATAGTGTTTTCTCAGCGAGAGAAGGCCAAAATGAACACTTCATGCAGAACTCCTGTATTTTGATGAAAACTCACTGAAATCAAGCTGTAACTTCAAGTTTATGCATCTTTCTATGCTTTCAGGTTGAAACTTGACTGAAAACTCACTTTGAACAAAAGTTATGGCATTTTTGTATCACAGGTCACAAATAGTGTTGTCTCAGCGAGAGAAGGCCAAAATGAACACTTCATGCAGAACTCCTGTATTTTGATGAAAACTCACTGAAATCAAGCTGTAACTTCAAGTTTATGCATCTTTCTATGCTTTCAGGTTGAAACTTGACTGAAAACTCACTTTGAACAAAAGTTATGGCATTTTTGTATCACAGGTCTCAAATAGTGTTTTCTCAGCGAGAGAAGGCCAAAAAGAACACTTCATGCAGAACTCCTGTATTTTGATGAAAACTCACTGAAATCAAGCTGTAACTTCAAGTTTATGCATCTTTCTATGCTTTCAGGTTGAAACTTGACTGAAAACTCACTTTGAACAAAAGTTATGGCATTTTTGTATAACAGGTCACAAATAGTGTTTTCTCAGCGAGAGAAGGCCAAAATGAACACTTCATGCAGAACTCCTGTATTTTGATGAAAACTCACTGAAATCAAGCTGTAACTTCAAGTTTATGCATCTTTCTATGCTTTCAGGTTGAAACTTGACTGAAAACTCACTTTGAACAAAAGTTATGGCATTTTTGTATCACAGGTCACAAATAGTGTTTTCTCAGCGAGAGAAGTCCAAAAAGAACACTTCATGCAGAACTCCTGTATTTTGATGAAAACTCACTGAAATCAAGCTGTAACTTCAAGTTTATGCATCTTTCTATGCTTTCAGGTTGAAACTTGACTGAAAACTCACTTTGAACAAAAGTTATGGCATTTTTGTATCACAGGTCACAAATAGTGTTTTCTCAGCGAGAGAAGGCCAAAATGAACACTTCATGCAGAACTCCTGTATTTTGATGAAAACTCACTGAAATCAAGCTGTAACTTCAAGATTATGCATCTTTCTATGCTTTCAGGTTGAAACTTGACTGAAAACTCACTTTGAACAAAAATTATGGCATTTTTGTATCACAGGTCACAAATAGTGTTTTCTCAGCGAGAGAAGGCCAAAATGAACACTTCATGCAGAACTCCTGTATTTTGATGAAAACTCACTGAAATCAAGCTGTAACTTCAAGTTTATGCATCTTTCTATGCTTTCAGGTTGAAACTTGACAGAAAACTCACTTTGAACAAAAGTTATGGCTGTTCTGTGTCGCAGGTCACAAATAGCGTTTTCTCAGCGAGAGAAGGCCAAAATGAACACTTCATGCAGAACTCCTGTATTTTGATGAAAACTCACTGAAATCAAGCTGTAACTTCAAGTTTATGCATCTTTCTATGCTTTCAGGTTGAAACTTGACTGAAAACTCACTTTGAACAAAAGTTATGGCATTTTTGTATCACAGGTCACAAATAGTGTTTTCTCAGCGAGAGAAGGCCAAAATGAACACTTCATGCAGAACTCCTGTATTTTGATGAAAACTCACTGAAATCAAGCTGTAACTTCAAGATTATGCATCTTTCTATGCTTTCAGGTTGAAACTTGACTGAAAACTCACTTTGAACAAAAGTTATGGCATTTTTGTTTCACAGGTCACAAATAGTGTTTTCTCAGCGAGACAAGGCCAAAATGAACACTTCATGCAGAACTCCTGTATTTTGATGAAAACTCACTGAAATCAAGCTGTAACTTCAAGATTATGCATCTTTCTATGCTTTCAGGTTGAAACTTGACTGAAAACTCACTTTGAACAAAAGTTATGGCATTTTTGTATCACAGGTCACAAATAGTGTTTTCTCAGCGAGAGAAGGCCAAAATGAACACTTCATGCAGAACTCCTGTATTTTGATGAAAACTCACTGAAATCAAGCTGTAACTTCAAGTTTATGCATCTTTCTATGCTTTCAGGTTGAAACTTGACTGAAAACTCACTTTGAACAAAAGTTATGGCATTTTTGTATCACAGGTCACAAATAGTGTTTTCTCAGCGAGAGAAGGCCAAAATGAACACTTCATGCAGAACTCCTGTATTTTGATGAAAACTCACTGAAATTCAAGCTGTAACTTCAAGTTTATGCATCTTTCTATGCTTTCAGGTTGAAACTTGACTGAAAACTCACTTTGAACAAAAGTTATGGCATTTTTTTATCACAGGTCACAAATAGTGTTTTCTCAGCGAGAGAAGGCCAAAATGAACACTTCATGCAGAACTCCTGTATTTTGATGAAAACTCACTGAAATCAAGCTGTAACTTCAAGTTCATGCATCTTTCTATGCTTTCAGGTTGAAACTTGACTGAAAACTCACTTTGAACAAAAGTTATGGCATTTTTGTATCACAATTCACAAATAGTGTTTTCTCAGCGAGAGAAGGCCAAAATGAACACTTCATGCAGAACTCCTGTATTTTGATGAAAACTAGCTGAAATCAAGGTGTAACTTCAAGTTCATGCATCTTTCTATGCTTTCAGGTTGAAACTTGACTGAAAACTCACTTTGAACAAAAGTTATGGTATTTTTGTATCACAGGTCACAAATAGTGTTTTCTCAGCGAGAGAAGGCCAAAATGAACACTTCATGCAGAACTCCTGTATTTTGATGAAAACTCACTGAAATCAAGCTGTAACTTCAAGTTTATGCATCTTTCTATGCTTTCAGGTTGAAACTTGACAGAAAACTCACATTAAACAAAAGATATGGCTGTTCTGTGTCGCAGGTCACAAATAGTGTTTTCTCAGCGAGAGAAGGCCAAAATGAACACTTCATGCAGAACTCCTGTATTTTGATGAAAACTCACTGAAATCAAGCTGTAACTTCAAGTTTATGCATCTTTCTATGCTTTCAGGTTGAAACTTGACTGAAAACTCACTTTGAACAAAAGTTATGGCATTTTTGTATCACAGGTCACAAATAGTGTTTTCTCAGCGAGAGAAGGCCAAAATGAACACTTCATGCAGAACTCCTGTATTTTGATGAAAACTCACTGAAATCCACCTGTAACTTCAAGTTTATGCATCTTTCTATGCTTTCAGGTTGAAACTTGACTGAAAACTCACTTTGAACAAAAGTTATGGCATTTTTGTATCACAGGTCACAAATAGTGTTTTCTCAGCGAGAGAAGGCCAAAATGAACACTTCATGCAGAACTCCTGTATTTTGATGAAAACTCACTGAAATCAAGCTGTAACTTCAAGTTTATTCATCTTTCTATGCTTTCAGGTTGAAACTTGACAGAAAACTCACTTTGAACAAAAGTTATGGCTGTTCTGTGTCGCAGGTCACAAATAGTGTTTTCTCAGCGAGAGAAGGCCAAAATGAACACTTCATGCAGAACTCCTGTATTTTGATGAAAACTCACTGAAATCAAGCTGTAACTTCAAGTTTTTGCATCTTTCTATGCTTTCAGGTTGAAACTTGACTGAAAACTCACTTTGAACAAAAGTTATGGCATTTTTGTATCACAGGTCACAAATAGTGTTTTCTCAGCGAGAGAAGGCCAAAATGAACACTTCATGCAGAACTCCTGTATTTTGATGAAAACTCACTGAAATCAAGCTGTAACTTCAAGTTTATGCATCTTTCTATGCATTCAGGTTGAAACTTGACTGAAAACTGACTTTGAACAAAAGTTATGGCATTTTTGTATCACAGGTCACAAATAGTGTTTTCTCAGCGAGAGAAGGCCAAAATGAACACTTCATGCAGAACTCCTGTATTTTGATGAAAACTCACTGAAATCAAGCTGTATCTTCAAGTTTATGCATCTTTCTATGCTTTCAGGTTGAAACTTGACTGAAAACTCACTTTGAACAAAAGTTATGGCATTTTTGTATCACAGGTCACAAATAGTGTTTTCTCAGCGAGAGAAGGCCAAAATGAACACTTCATGCAGAACTCCTGTATTTTGATGAAAACTCATTGAAATCAAGCTGTAACGTCAAGTTTATGCATCTTTCTATGCATTCAGGTTGAAACTTGACTGAAAACTCACTTTGAACAAAAGTTATGGCATTTTTGTATCACAGGTCACAAATAGTGTTTTCTCAGCGAGAGAAGGCCAAAATGAACACTTCATGCAGAACTCCTGTATTTTGATGAAAACTCACTGAAATCAAGCTGTAACTTCAAGTTTATGCATCTTTCTATGCTTTCAGGTTGAAACTTGACTGAAAACTCACTTTGAACAAAAGTTATGGTATTTTTGTATCACAGGTCACAAATAGTGTTTTCTCAGCGAGAGAAGGCCAAAATGAACACTTCATGCAGAACTCCTGTATTTTGATGAAAACTCACTGAAATCAAGCTGTAACTTCAAGTTTATGCATCTTTCTATGCTTTCAGGTTGAAACTTGACTGAAAACTCACTTTGAACAAAAGTTATGGCATTTTTGTATCACAGGTCACAAATAGTGTTTTCTCAGCGAGAGAAGGCCAAAATGAACACTTCATGCAGAACTCCTGTATTTTGATGAAAACTCACTGAAATCAAGCTGTAACTTCAAGTTTATGCATCTTTCTATGCTTTCAGGTTGAAACTTGACAGAAAACTCACTTTGAACAAAAGTTATGGCTTTTCTTTGTCGCAGGTCACAAATAGTGTTTTCTCAGCGAGAGAAGGCCAAAATGAACACTTCATGCAGAACTCCTGTATTTTGATGAAAACTCACTGAAATCAAGCTGTAACTTCAAGTTTATGCATCTTTCTATGCTTTCAGGTTGAAACTTGACTGAAAACTCACTTTGAACAAAAGTTATGGCATTGTTGTGTCACAGGTCACAAATAGTGTTTTCTCAGCGAGAGAAGGCCAAAATGAACACTTCATGCAGAACTCCTGTATTTTGATGAAAACTCACTGAAATCAAGCTGTATCTTCAAGTTTATGCTTCTTTCTATGCTTTCAGGTTGAAACTTGACTGAAAACTCACTTTGAACAAAAGTTATGGCATTTTTGTATCACAGGTCACAAATAGTGTTTTCTCAGCGAGAGAAGGCCAAAATGAACACTTCATGCAGAACTCCTGTATTTTGATGAAAATT
This sequence comes from Aulostomus chinensis, assembly GCF_037954235.1. NCBI lineage: Eukaryota > Metazoa > Chordata > Actinopteri > Syngnathiformes > Aulostomidae > Aulostomus > Aulostomus chinensis. The sequence goes on from NW_028234188.1 coordinate 41,270, forward strand.
CACTGAAATCAAGCTGTAACGTCAAGTTTATGCATCTTTCTATGCATTCAGGTTGAAAATGACTGAAAACTCACTTTGAACAAAAGTTATGGTATTTTTGTATCACAGGTCACAAATAGTGTTTTCTCAGCGAGAGAAGGCCAAAATGAACACTTCATGCAGAACTCCTGTATTTTGATGAAAACTCACTGAAATCAAGCTGTAACTTCAAGTTTATGCATCTTTCTATGCTTTCAGGTTGAAACTTGACAGAAAACTCACATTGAACAAAAGTTATGGCTGTTCTGTGTCGCAGGTCACAAATAGTGTTTTCTCAGCGAGAGAAGGCCAAAATGAACACTTCATGCAGAACTCCTGTATTTTGATGAAAACTCACTGAAATCAAGCTGTAACTTCAAGTTTATGCATCTTTCTATGCTTTCAGGTTGAAACTTGACTGAAAACTCACTTTGAACAAAAGTTATGGCATTTTTGTATCACAGGTCACAAATAGTGTTTTCTCAGCGAGAGAAGGCCAAAATGAACACTTCATGCAGAACTCCTGTATTTTGATGAAAACTCACTGAAATCAAGCTGTAACTTCAAGTTTATGCATCTTTCTATGCTTTCAGGTTGAAACTTGAATGAAAACTCACTTTGAACAAAAGTTATGGCATTTTTGTATCACAGGTCACAAATAGTGTTTTCTCAGCGAGAGAAGGCCAAAATGAACACTTCATGCAGAACTCCTGTATTTTGATGAAAACTCACTGAAATCAAGCTGTAACTTCAAGTTTATGCATCTTTCTATGCATTCAGGTTGAAACTTGACTGAAAACTCACTTTGAACAAAAGTTATGGCATTTTTGTATCACAGGTCACAAATAGTGTTTTCTCAGCGAGAGAAGGCCAAAATGAACACTTCATGCAGAACTCCTGTATTTTGATGAAAACTCACTGAAATCAAGCTGTAACTTCAAGTTTATGCATCTTTCTATGCTTTCAGGTTGAAACTTGACTGAAAACTCACTTTGAACAAAAGTTATGGCATTTTTGTATCACAGGTCACAAAAAGTGTTTTCTCAGCGAGAGAAGGCCAAAATGAACACTTCATGCAGAACTCCTGTATTTTGATGAAAACTCACTGAAATCAAGCTGTAACTTCAAGTTTATGTATCTTTCTATGCTTTCAGGTTGAAACTTGACTGAAAACTCACTTTGAACAAAAGTTATGGCTTTTCTGTGTCGCAGGTCACAAATAGTGTTTTCTCAGCGAGAGAAGGCCAAAATGAACACTTCATGCAGAACCCCTGTATTTTGATGAAAACTCACTGAAATCAAGCTGTAACTTCAAGTTTATGCATCTTTCTATGCTTTCAGGTTGAAACTTGACTGAAAACTCACTTTGAACAAAAGTTATGGCATTTTTGTATCACAGGTCACAAATAGTGTTTTCTCAGCGAGAGAAGGCCAAAATGAACACTTCATGCAGAACTCCTGTATTTTGATGAAAACTCACTGAAATCAAGCTGTAACTTCAAGTTTATGCATCTTTCTATGCTTTCAGGTTGAAACTTGACTGAAAACTCACTTTGAAAAAAAGTTATGGCTGTTCTGTGTTGAAGGTCACAAATAGCGTTTTCTCAGCGAGAGAAGGCCAAAATGAACACTTCATGCAGAACTCCTGTATTTTGATGAAAACTCACTGAAATCAAGCTGTAACTTCAAGTTTATGCATTTTTCTATGCTTTCAGGTTGAAACTTGACAGAAAACTCACTTTGAACAAAAGTTATGGCTGTTCTGTGTCGCTGGTCACAAATAGTGTTTTCTCAGCGAGAGAAGGCCAAAATGAACACTTCATGCAGAACTCCTGTATTTTGATGAAAACTCACTGAAATCAAGCTGTAACTTCAAGTTTTTGCATCTTTCTATGCTTTCAGGTTGAAACTTGACTGAAAACTCACTTTGAACAAAAGTTATGGCATTTTTGTATCACAGGTCACAAATAGTGTTTTCTCAGCGAGAGAAGGCCAAAATGAACACTTCATGCAGAACTCCTGTATTTTGATGAAAACTCACTGAAATCCACCTGTAACTTCAAGTTTATGCATCTTTCTATGCTTTCAGGTTGAAACTTGACTGAAAACTCACTTTGAACAAAAGTTATGGCATTTTTGTATCACAGGTCACAAATAGTGTTTTCTCAGCGAGAGAAGGCCAAAATGAACACTTCATGCAGAACTCCTATATTTTGATGAAAACTCACTGAAATCAAGCTGTAACTTCAAGTTAATGCATCTTTCTATGCTTTCAGGTTGAAACTTGACAGAAAACTCACTTTGAACAAAAGTTATGGCTGTTCTGTGTCGCAGGTCACAAATAGTGTTTTCTCAGCGAGAGAAGGCCAAAATGAACACTTCATGCAGAACTCCTGTATTTTGATGAGAACTCACTGAAATCAAGCTGGAACTTCAAGTTTTTGCATCTTTCTATGCTTTCAGGTTGAAACTTGACTGAAAACTCACTTTGAACAAAAGTTATGGCATTTTTGTATCACAGGTCACAAATAGTGTTTTCTCAGCGAGAGAAGGCCAAAATGAACACTTCATGCAGAACTCCTGTATTTTGATGAAAACTCACTGAAATCAAGCTGTAACTTCAAGTTTATGCATCTTTCTATGCTTTCAGGTTGAAACTTGACTGAAAACTCACTTTGAAAAAAAGTTATGGCTGTTCTGTGTTGAAGGTCACAAATAGCGTTTTCTCAGCGAGAGAAGGCCAAAATGAAAACTTCATGCAGAACTCCTGTATTTTGATGAAAACTCACTGAAATCAAGCTGTAACTTCAAGTTTATGCATCTTTCTATGCTTTCAGGTTGAAACTTGACTGAAAACTCACTTTGAACAAAAGTTATGGCTGTTCTGTGTCGCTGGTCACAAATAGTGTTTTCTCAGCGAGAGAAGGCCAAAATGAACACTTCATGCAGAACTCCTGTATTTTGATGAAAACTCACTGAAATCAAGCTGTAACTTCAAGTTTATGCATCTTTCTATGCTTTCAGGTTGAAACTTGACTGAAAACTCACTTTGAACAAAAGTTATGGCATTTTTGTATCACAGGTCACAAATAGTGTTTTCTCAGCGAGAGAAGGCCAAAATGAACACTTCATGCAGAACTCCTGTATTTTGATGAAAACTCACTGAAATCCACCTGTAACTTCAAGTTTATGCATCTTTCTATTCTTTCAGGTTGAAACTTGACTGAAAACTCACTTTGAACAAAAGTTATGGCATTTTTGTATCACAGGTCACAAATAGTGTTTTCTCAGCGAGAGAAGGCCAAAATGAACACTTCATGCAGAACTCCTGTATTTTGATGAAAACTCACTTAAATCAAGCTGTAACTTCAAGTTTATGCATCTTTCTATGCTTTCAGGTTGAAACTTGACAGAAAACTCACTTTGAACAAAAGTTATGGCTGTTCTGTGTCGCAGGTCACAAATAGTGTTTTCTCAGCGAGAGAAGGCCAAAATGAACACTTCATGCAGAACTCCTGTATTTTGATGAAAACTCACTGAAATCAAGCTGTAACTTCAAGTTTTTGCATCTTTCTATGCTTTCAGGTTGAAACTTGACTGAAAACTGACTTTGAACAAAAGTTATGGCATTTTTGTATCACAGGTCACAAATAGTGTTTTCTCAGCGAGAGAAGGACAAAATGAACACTTCATGCAGAACTCCTGTATTTTGATGAAAACTCACTGAAATCAAGCTGTAACTTCAAGTTTATGCATCTTTCTATGCTTTCAGGTTGAAACTTGACTGAAAACTCACTTTGAAAAAAAGTTATGGCTGTTCTGTGTCGAAGGTCACAAATAGCATTTTCTCAGCGAGAGAAGGCCAAAATGAACACTTCATGCAGAACTCCTGTATTTTGATGAAAACTCACTGAAATCAAGCTGTAACTTCAAGTTTATGCATCTTTCTATGCTTTCAGGTTGAAACTTGACAGAAAACTCACTTTGAACAAAAGTTATGGCTGTTCTGTGTCGCAGGTCACAAATAGTGTTTTCTCAGCGAGAGAAGGCCAAAATGAACACTTCATGCAGAACTCCTGTATTTTGATGAAAACTCACTGAAATCAAGCTGTAACTTCAAGTTTATGCATCTTTCTATGCTTTCAGGTTGAAACTTGACTGAAAACTCACTTTGAACAAAAGTTATGGCATTTTTGTATCACAGGTCACAAATAGTGTTTTCTCAGCGAGAGAAGGCCAAAATGAACACTTCATGCAGAACTCCTGTATTTTGATGAAAACTCACTGAAATCAAGCTGTAACTTCAAGTTTATGCATCTTTCTATGCTTTCAGGTTGAAACTTGACAGAAAACTCACTTTGAACAAAAGTTATGGCATTTTTGTATCACAGGTCACAAATAGTGTTTTCTCAGCGAGAGAAGGCCAAAATGAACACTTCATGCAGAACTCCTGTATTTTGATGAAAACTCACTGAAATCAAGCTGTAACTTCAAGTTTATGCATCTTTCTATGCTTTCAGGTTGAAACTTGACTGAAAACTCACTTTGAACAAAAGTTATGGCATTTTTGTATAACAGGTCACAAATAGTGTTTTCTCAGCGAGAGAAGGCCAAAATGAACACTTCATGCAGAACTCCTGTATTTTGATGAAAACTCACTGAAATCAAGCTGTAACTTCAAGTTTATGCATCTTTCTATGCTTTCAGGTTGAAACTTGACTGAAAACTCACTTTGAACAAAAGTTATGGCATTTTTGTATCACAGGTCACAAAAAGTGTTTTCTCAGCGAGAGAAGGCCAAAATGAACACTTCATGCAGAACTCCTGTATTTTGATGAAAACTCACTGAAATCAAGCTGTAACTTCAAGTTTATGCATCTTTCTATGCTTTCAGGTTGAAACTTGACTGAAAACTCACTTTGAACAAAAGTTATGGTATTTTTGTATCACAGGTCACAAATAGTGTTTTCTCAGCGAGAGAAGGCCAAAATGAACACTTCATGCAGAACTCCTATATTTTGATGAAAACTCACTGAAATCAAGCTGTAACTTCAAGTTTATGCATCTTTCTATGCTTTCAGGTTGAAACTTGACAGAAAACTCACTTTGAACAAAAGTTGTGGCTGTTCTGTGTCGCTGGTCACAAATAGTGTTTTCTCAGCGAGAGAAGGCCAAAATGAACACTTCATGCAGAACTCCTGTATTTTGATGAAAACTCACTGAAATCAAGCTGTAACTTCAAGTTTATGCATCTTTCTATGCTTTCAGGTTGAAACTTGACTGAAAACTCACTTTGAAAAAAAGTTATGGCATTTTTGTATCACAGGTCACAAATAGTGTTTTCTCAGCGAGAGAAGGCCAAAATGAACACTTCATGCAGAACTCCTGTATTTTGATGAAAACTCACTGAAATCCACCTGTAACTTCAAGTTTATTCATCTTTCTATGCTTTCAGGTTGAAACTTGACTGAAAACTCACTTTGAACAAAAGTTATGGCATTTTTGTATCACAGGTCACAAATAGTGTTTTCTCAGCGAGAGAAGGCCAAAATGAACCCTTCATGCAGAACTCCTGTATTTTGATGAAAACTCACTGAAATCAAGCTGTAACTTCAAGTTTATGCATCTTTCTATGCTTTCAGGTTGAAACTTGACTGAAAACTCACTTTGAACAAAAGTTATGGCTGTTCTGTGTCGCTGGTCACAAATAGTGTTTTCTCAGCGAGAGAAGGCCAAAATGAACACTTCATGCAGAACTCCTGTATTTTGATGAAAACTCACTGAAATCAAGCTGTAACTTCAAGTTTATGCATCTTTCTATGCTTTCAGGTTGAAACTTGACTGAAAACTCACTTTGAACAAAAGTTATGGCATTTTTGTATCACAGGTCACAAATAGTGTTTTCTCAGCGAGAGAAGGCCAAAATGAACACTTCATGCAGAACTCCTGTATTTTGATGAAAACTCACTGAAATCCACCTGTAACTTCAAGTTTATGCATCTTTCTATTCTTTCAGGTTGAAACTTGACTGAAAACTCACTTTGAACAAAAGTTATGGCATTTTTGTATCACAGGTCACAAATAGTGTTTTCTCAGCGAGAGAAGGCCAAAATGAACACTTCATGCAGAACTCCTGTATTTTGATGAAAACTCACTGAAATCAAGCTGTAACTTCAAGTTTATGCATCTTTCTATGCTTTCAGGTTGAAACTTGACAGAAAACTCACTTTGAACAAAAGTTATGGCTGTTCTGTGTCGCAGGTCACAAATAGTGTTTTCTCAGCGAGAGAAGGCCAAAATAAACACTTCATGCAGAACTCCTGTATTTTGATGAAAACTCACTGAAATCAAGCTGTAACTTCAAGTTTTTGCATCTTTCTATGCTTTCAGGTTGAAACTTGACTGAAAACTGACTTTGAACAAAAGTTATGGCATTTTTGTATCACAGGTCACAAATAGTGTTTTCTCAGCGAGAGAAGGCCAAAATGAACACTTCATGCAGAACTCCTGTATTTTGATGAAAACTCACTGAAATCAAGCTGTAACTTCAAGTTTATGCATCTTTCTATGCTTTCAGGTTGAAACTTGACTGAAAACTCACTTTGAACAAAAGTTATGGTATTTTTGTATCACAGGTCACAAATAGTGTTTTCTCAGCGAGAGAAGGCCAAAATGAACACTTCATGCAGAACTCCTATATTTTGATGAAAACTCACTGAAATCAAGCTGTAACTTCAAGTTTATGCATCTTTCTATGCTTTCAGGTTGAAACTTGACTGAAAACTCACTTTGAAAAAAGTTATGGTATTTTTTTATCACAGGTCACAAATAGTGTTTTCTCAGCGAGAGAAGGCCAAAATGAACACTTCATGCAGAACTCCTATATTTTGATGAAAACTCACTGAAATCAAGCTGTAACTTCAAGTTTATGCATCTTTCTATGCTTTCAGGTTGAAACTTGACAGAAAACTCACTTTGAACAAAAGTTATGGTATTTTTGTATCACAGGTCACAAATAGTGTTTTCTCAGCGAGAGAAGGCCAAAATGAACACTTCATGCAGAACTCCTGTATTTTGATGAAAACTCACTGAAATCAAGCTGTAACTTCAAGTTTATGCATCTTTCTATGCTTTCAGGTTGAAACTTGACTGAAAACTCACTTTGAAAAAAAGTTATGGCATTTTTGTATCACAGGTCACAAATAGTGTTTTCTCAGCGAGAGAAGGCCAAAATGAACACTTCATGCAGAACTCCTGTATTTTGATGAAAACTCACTGAAATCCACCTGTAACTTCAAGTTTATTCATCTTTCTATGCTTTCAGGTTGAAACTTGACTGAAAACTCACTTTGAACAAAAGTTATGGCATTTTTGTATCACAGGTCACAAATAGTGTTTTCTCAGCGAGAGAAGGCCAAAATGAACCCTTCATGCAGAACTCCTGTATTTTGATGAAAACTCACTGAAATCAAGCTGTAACTTCAAGTTTATGCATCTTTCTATGCTTTCAGGTTGAAAGTTGACTGAAAACTCACTTTGAACAAAAGTTATGGCATTTTTGTATCACAGGTCACAAATAGTGTTTTCTCAGCGAGAGAAGGCCAAAATGAACACTTCATGCAGAACTCCTGTATTTTGATGAAAACTCACTGAAATCAAGCTGTAACTTCAAGTTTATGCATCTTTCTATGCTTTCAGGTTGAAACTTGACAGAAAACTCACTTTGAACAAAAGTTATGGCTGTTCTGTGTCGCAGGTCACAAATAGTGTTTTCTCAGCGAGAGAAGGCCAAAATGAACACTTCATGCAGAACTCCTGTATTTTGATGAAAACTCACTGAAATCAAGCTGTAACTTCAAGTTTATGCATCTTTCTATGCTTTCAGGTTGAAACTTGACTGAAAACTCACTTTGAACAAAAGTTATGGCATTTTTGTATCACAGGTCACAAATAGTGTTTTCTCAGCGAGAGAAGGCCAAAATGAACACTTCATGCAGAACTCCTGTATTTTGATGAAAACTCACTGAAATCAAGCTGTAACTTCAAGTTTATGCATCTTTCTATGCTTTCAGGTTGAAACTTGACTGAAAACTCACTTTGAACAAAAGTTATGGCATTTTTGTATCACAGGTCACAAATAGTGTTTTCTCAGCGAGAGAAGGCCAAAATGAACACTTCATGCAGAACTCCTGTATTTTGATGAAAACTCACTGAAATCAAGCTGTAACTTCAAGTTTATGCATCTTTCTATGCTTTAAGGTTGAAACTTGACTGAAAACTCACTTTGAACAAAAGTTATGGCATTTTTGTATCACAGGTCACAAATAGTGTTTTCTCAGCGAGAGAAGGCCAAAATGAACACTTCATGCAGAACTCCTGTATTTTGATGAAAACTCACTGAAATCAAGCTGTAACTTCAAGTTTATGCATCTTTCTATGCTTTCAGGTTGAAACTTGACAGAAAACTCACTTTGAACAAAAGTTATGGCTGTTCTGTGTCGCAGGTCACAAATAGTGTTTTCTCAGCGAGAGAAGGCCAAAATAAACACTTCATGCAGAACTCCTGTATTTTGATGAAAACTCACTGAAATCAAGCTGTAACTTCAAGTTTTTGCATCTTTCTATGCTTTCAGGTTGAAACTTGACTGAAAACTGACTTTGAACAAAAGTTATGGCATTTTTGTATCACAGGTCACAAATAGTGTTTTCTCAGCGAGAGAAGGCCAAAATGAACACTTCATGCAGAACTCCTGTATTTTGATGAAAACTCACTGAAATCAAGCTGTAACTTCAAGTTTATGCATCTTTCTATGCTTTCAGGTTGAAACTTGACTGAAAACTCACTTTGAACAAAAGTTATGGTATTTTTGTATCACAGGTCACAAATAGTGTTTTCTCAGCGAGAGAAGGCCAAAATGAACACTTCATGCAGAACTCCTATATTTTGATGAAAACTCACTGAAATCAAGCTGTAACTTCAAGTTTATGCATCTTTCTATGCTTTCAGGTTGAAACTTGACTGAAAACTCACTTTGAAAAAAGTTATGGTATTTTTTTATCACAGGTCACAAATAGTGTTTTCTCAGCGAGAGAAGGCCAAAATGAACACTTCATGCAGAACTCCTATATTTTGATGAAAACTCACTGAAATCAAGCTGTAACTTCAAGTTTATGCATCTTTCTATGCTTTCAGGTTGAAACTTGACAGAAAACTCACTTTGAACAAAAGTTATGGTATTTTTGTATCACAGGTCACAAATAGTGTTTTCTCAGCGAGAGAAGGCCAAAATGAACACTTCATGCAGAACTCCTGTATTTTGATGAAAACTCACTGAAATCAAGCTGTAACTTCAAGTTTATGCATCTTTCTATGCTTTCAGGTTGAAACTTGACTGAAAACTCACTTTGAAAAAAAGTTATGGCATTTTTGTATCACAGGTCACAAATAGTGTTTTCTCAGCGAGAGAAGGCCAAAATGAACACTTCATGCAGAACTCCTGTATTTTGATGAAAACTCACTGAAATCCACCTGTAACTTCAAGTTTATTCATCTTTCTATGCTTTCAGGTTGAAACTTGACTGAAAACTCACTTTGAACAAAAGTTATGGCATTTTTGTATCACAGGTCACAAATAGTGTTTTCTCAGCGAGAGAAGGCCAAAATGAACCCTTCATGCAGAACTCCTGTATTTTGATGAAAACTCACTGAAATCAAGCTGTAACTTCAAGTTTATGCATCTTTCTATGCTTTCAGGTTGAAAGTTGACTGAAAACTCACTTTGAACAAAAGTTATGGCATTTTTGTATCACAGGTCACAAATAGTGTTTTCTCAGCGAGAGAAGGCCAAAATGAACACTTCATGCAGAACTCCTGTATTTTGATGAAAACTCACTGAAATCAAGCTGTAACTTCAAGTTTATGCATCTTTCTATGCTTTCAGGTTGAAACTTGACAGAAAACTCACTTTGAACAAAAGTTATGGCTGTTCTGTGTCGCAGGTCACAAATAGTGTTTTCTCAGCGAGAGAAGGCCAAAATGAACACTTCATGCAGAACTCCTGTATTTTGATGAAAACTCACTGAAATCAAGCTGTAACTTCAAGTTTATGCATCTTTCTATGCTTTCAGGTTGAAACTTGACTGAAAACTCACTTTGAACAAAAGTTATGGCATTTTTGTATCACAGGTCACAAATAGTGTTTTCTCAGCGAGAGAAGGCCAAAATGAACACTTCATGCAGAACTCCTGTATTTTGATGAAAACTCACTGAAATCAAGCTGTAACTTCAAGTTTATGCATCTTTCTATGCTTTCAGGTTGAAACTTGACTGAAAACTCACTTTGAACAAAAGTTATGGCATTTTTGTATCACAGGTCACAAATAGTGTTTTCTCAGCGAGAGAAGGCCAAAATGAACACTTCATGCAGAACTCCTGTATTTTGATGAAAACTCACTGAAATCAAGCTGTAACTTCAAGTTTATGCATCTTTCTATGCTTTAAGGTTGAAACTTGACTGAAAACTCACTTTGAACAAAAGTTATGGCATTTTTGTATCACAGGTCACAAACAGTGTTTTCTCAGCGAGAGAAGGCCAAAATGAACACTTCATGCAGAACTCCTTTATTTTGATGAAAACTCACTGAAATCAAGCTGTAACTTCAAGTTTATGCATCTTTCTATGCTTTCAGGTTGAAACTTGACTGAAAACTCACTTTGAACAAAAGTTATGGCATTTTTGTATCACAGGTCACAAATAGCGTTTTCTCAGCGAGAGAAGGCCAAAATGAACACTTCATGCAGAACTCCTGTATTTTGATGAAAACTCACTGAAATCAAGCTGTAACTTCAAGTTTATGCATCTTTCTATGCTTTCAGGTTAAAACTTGACAGAAAACTCACTTTGAACAAAAGTTATGGCTGTTCTTTGTCGAAGGTCACAAATAGTGTTTTCTCAGCGAGAGAAGGCCAAAATGAACACTTCATGCAGAACTCCTGTATTTTGATGAAAACTCACTGAAATCAAGCTGTAACTTCAAGTTTATGCATCTTTCTATGCTTTCAGGTTGAAACTTGACTGAAAACTCACTTTGAAAAAAAGTTATGGCATTTTTGTATCACAGGTCACAAATAGTGTTTTCTCAGCGAGAGAAGGCCAAAATGAACACTTCATGCAGAACTCCTGTATTTTGATGAAAACTCACTGAAATCAAGCTGTAACTTCAAGTTTATGCATCTTTCTATGCTTTCAGGTTGAAACTTGACTGAAATCTCACTTTGAACAAAAGTTATGGCATTTTTGTATCACAGGTCACAAATAGTGTTTTCTCAGCGAGAGAAGGCCAAAATGAACACTTCATGCAGAACTCCTGTATTTTGATGAAAACTCACTGAAATCAAGCTGTAACTTCAAGTTTATGCATCTTTCTATGCTTTCAGGTTGAAACTTGACAGAAAACTCACTTTGAACAAAAGTTATGGCTGTTCTGTGTCGAAGGTCACAAATAGCGTTTTCTCAGCGAGAGAAGGCCAAAATGAACACTTCATGCAGAACTCCTGTATTTTGATGAAAACTCACTGAAATCAAGCTGTAACTTGAAGTTTATGCATCTTTCTATGCATTCAGGTTGAAACTTGACTGAAAACTCACTTTGAACAAAAGTTATGGCATTTTTGTATCACAGGTCACAAATAGTGTTTTCTCAGCGAGAGAAGGCCAAAATGAACACTTCATGCAGAACTCCTGTATTTTGATGAAAACTCACTGAAATCAAGCTGTAACTTCAAGTTTATGCATCTTTCTATGCTTTCAGGTTGAAACTTGACAGAAAACTCACTTTGAACAAAAGTTATGGCTGTTCTGTGTCGCAGGTCACAAATAGTGTTTTCTCAGCGAGAGAAGGCCAAAATGAACACTTCATGCAGAACTCCTGTATTTTGATGAAAACTCACTGAAATCAAGCTGTAACTTGAAGTTTATGCATCTTTCTATGCTTTCAGGTTGAAACTTGACTGAAAACTCACTTTGAACAAAAGTTATGGCATTTTTGTATCACAGGTCACAAATAGTGTTTTCTCAGCGAGAGAAGGCCGAAATGAACACTTCATGCAGAACTCCTGTATTTTGATGAAAACTCACTGAAATCAAGCTGTAACTTCAAGTTTATGCATCTTTCTATGCTTTCAGGTTGAAACTTGACAGAAAACTCACTTTGAACAAAAGTTATGGCTGTTCTGTGTCGCAGGTCACAAATAGTGTTTTCTCAGCGAGAGAAGGCCAAAATGAACACTTCATGCAGAACTCCTGTATTTTGATGAAAACTCACTGAAATCAAGCTGTAACTTCAAGTTTATGCATCTTTCTATGCTTTCAGGTTGAAACTTGACTGAAAACTCACTTTGAACAAAAGTTATGGCATTTTTGTATCACAGGTCACAAATAGTGTTTTCTCAGCGAGAGAAGGCCAAAATGAACACTTCATGCAGAACTCCTGTATTTTGATGAAAACTCACTGAAATCAAGCTGTAACTTCAAGTTTATGCATCTTTCTATGCTTTCAGGTTGAAACTTGACTGAAAACTCACTTTGAACAAAAGTTATGGCATTTTTGTATCACAGGTCACAAATAGTGTTTTCTCAGCGAGAGAAGGCCAAAATGAACACTTCATGCAGAACTCCTGTATTTTGATGAAAACTCACTGAAATCAAGCTGTAACTTCAAGTTTATGCATCTTTCTATGCTTTCAGGTTGAAACTTGACTGAAAACTCACTTTGAACAAAAGTTATGGCATTTTTGTATCACAGGTCACAAATAGCGTTTTCTCAGCGAGAGAAGGCCAAAATGAACACTTCATGCAGAACTCCTGTATTTTGATGAAAACTCACTGAAATCAAGCTGTAACTTCAAGTTTATGCATCTTTCTATGCTTTCAGGTTGAAACTTGACTGAAAACTCACTTTGAACAAAAGTTATGGCATTTTTGTATCACAGGTCACAAATAGTGTTTTCTCAGCGAGAGAAGGCCAAAATGAACACTTCATGCAGAACTCCTGTATTTTGATGAAAACTCACTGAAATCAAGCTGTAACTTCAAGTTTATGCATCTTTCTATGCTTTCAGGTTGAAACTTGACTGAAAACTCACTTTGAACAAAAGTTATGGTATTTTTGTATCACAGGTCACAAATAGTGTTTTCTCAGCGAGAGAAGGCCAAAATGAACACTTCATGCAGAACTCCTGTATTTTGATGAAAACTCACTGAAATCAAGCTGTAACTTCAAGTTTTTGCATCTTTCTATGCTTTCAGGTTGAAACTTGACTGAAAACTCACTTTGAACAAAAGTTATGGCATTTTTGTATCACAGGTCACAAATAGTGTTTTCTCAGCGAGAGAAGGCCAAAATGAACACTTCATGCAGAACTCCTGTATTTTGATGAAAACTCACTGAAATCAAGCTGTAACTTCAAGTTTATGCATCTTTCTATGCTTTCAGGTTGAAACTTGACTGAAAACTCACTTTGAAAAAAAGTTATGGCATTTTTGTATCACAGGTCACAAATAGTGTTTTCTCAGTGAGAGAAGGCCAAAATGAACACTTCATGCAGAACTCCTGTATTTTGATGAAAACTCACTGAAATCAAGCTGTAACTTCAAGTTTATGCATCTTTCTATGCATTCAGGTTGAAACTTGATTGAAAACTCACTTTGAACAAAAGTTATGGCATTTTTGTATCACAGGTCACAAATAGTGTTTTCTCAGCGAGAGAAGGCCAAAATGAACACTTCATGCAGAACTCCTGTATTTTGATGAAAACTCACTGAAATCAAGCTGTAACTTCAAGTTTATGCATCTTTCTATGCTTTCAGGTTGAAACTTGACAGAAAACTCACTTTGAACAAAAGTTATGGCTGTTCTGTGTCGAAGGTCACAAATAGCGTTTTCTCAGCGAGAGAAGGCCAAAATGAACACTTCATGCAGAACTCCTGTATTTTGATGAAAACTCACTGAAATCAAGCTGTAACTTGAAGTTTATGCATCTTTCTATGCATTCAGGTTGAAACTTGACTGAAAACTCACTTTGAACAAAAGTTATGGCATTTTTGTATCACAGGTCACAAATAGTGTTTTCTCAGCGAGAGAAGGCCAAAATGAACACTTCATGCAGAACTCCTGTATTTTGATGAAAACTCACTGAAATCAAGCTGTAACTTCAAGTTTATGCATCTTTCTATGCTTTCAGGTTGAAACTTGACAGAAAACTCACTTTGAACAAAAGTTATGGCTGTTCTGTGTCGCAGGTCACAAATAGTGTTTTCTCAGCGAGAGAAGGCCAAAATGAACACTTCATGCAGAACTCCTGTATTTTGATGAAAACTCACTGAAATCAAGCTGTAACTTGAAGTTTATGCATCTTTCTATGCTTTCAGGTTGAAACTTGACTGAAAACTCACTTTGAACAAAAGTTATGGCATTTTTGTATCACAGGTCACAAATAGTGTTTTCTCAGCGAGAGAAGGCCGAAATGAACACTTCATGCAGAACTCCTGTATTTTGATGAAAACTCACTGAAATCAAGCTGTAACTTCAAGTTTATGCATCTTTCTATGCTTTCAGGTTGAAACTTGACTGAAAACTCACTTTGAACAAAAGTTATGGCATTTTTGTATCACAGGTCACAAATAGTGTTTTCTCAGCGAGAGAAGGCCAAAATGAACACTTCATGCAGAACTCCTGTATTTTGATGAAAACTCACTGAAATCAAGCTGTAACTTTAAGTTTATGCATCTTTCTATGCTTTCAGGTTGAAACTTGACTGAAAACTCACTTTGAACAAAAGTTATGGCATTTTTGTATCACAGGTCACAAATAGTGTTTTCTCAGCGAGAGAAGGCCAAAATGAACACTTCATGCAGAACTCCTGTATTTTGATGAAAACTCACTGAAATCAAGCTGTAACTTCAAGTTTATGCATCTTTCTATGCTTTCAGGTTGAAACTTGACAGAAAACTCACTTTGAACAAAAGTTATGGCTTTTCTGTGTCGCAGGTCACAAATAGTGTTTTCTCAGCGAGAGAAGGCCAAAATGAACACTTCATGCAGAACTCCTGTATTTTGATGAAAACTCACTGAAATCAAGCTGTAACTTCAAGTTTTTGCATCTTTCTATGCTTTCAGGTTGAAACTTGACTGAAAACTCACTTTGAACAAAAGTTATGGCATTTTTGTATCACAGGTCACAAATAGTGTTTTCTCAGCGAGAGAAGGCCAAAATGAACACTTCATGCAGAACTCCTGTATTTTGATGAAAACTCACTGAAATCAAGCTGTAACTTCAAGTTTATGCATCTTTCTATGCTTTCAGGTTGAAACTTGACTGAAAACTCACTTTGAACAAAAGTTATGGCATTTTTGTATCACAGGTCACAAATAGTGTTTTCTCAGCGAGAGAAGGCCAAAATGAACACTTCATGCAGAACTCCTGTATTTTGATGAAAACTCACTGAAATCAAGCTGTAACTTCAAGTTTATGCATCTTTCTATGCTTTCAGGTTGAAACTTGACTGAAAACTCACTTTGAACAAAAGTTATGGATTTTGTATCACAGGTCACAAATAGTGTTTTCTCAGCGAGAGAAGGCCAAAATGAACACTTCATGCAGAACTCCTGTATTTTGATGAAAACTCACTGAAATCAAGCTGTAATTTCAAGTTTATGCATCTTTCTATGCTTTCAGGTTGAAACTTGACTGAAAACTCACTTTGAACAAAAGTTATGGCATTTTTGTATCACAGGTCACAAATAGCGTTTTCTCAGCGAGAGAAGGCCAAAATGAACACTTCATGCAGAACTCCTGTATTTTGATGAAAACTCACTGAAATCAAGCTGTAACTTCAAGTTTATGCATCTTTCTATGCTTTCAGGTTAAAACCTCACAGAAAACTCACTTTGAACAAAAGTTATGGCTGTTCTTTGTCGAAGGTCACAAATAGTGTTTTCTCAGCGAGAGAAGGCCAAAATGAACACTTCATGCAGAACTCCTTTATTTTGATGAAAACTCACTGAAATCAAGCTGTAACTTCAAGTTTATGCATCTTTCTATGCTTTCAGGTTGAAACTTGACTGAAAACTCACTTTGAACAAAAGTTATGGCATTTTTGTATCACAGGTCACAAATAGTGTTTTCTCAGCGAGAGAAGGCCAAAATGAACACTTCATGCAGAACTCCTGTATTTTGATGAAAACTCACTGAAATCAAGCTGTAACTTCAAGTTTATGCATCTTTCTATGCTTTCAGGTTGAAACTTGACTGAAAACTCACTTTGAACAAAAGTTATGGCATTTTTGTATCACAGGTCACAAATAGTGTTTTCTCAGCGAGAGAAGGCCAAAATGAACACTTCATGCAGAACTCCTGTATTTTGATGAAAACTCACTGAAATCAAGCTGTAACTTCAAGTTTATGCATCTTTCTATGCTTTCAGGTTGAAACTTGACAGAAAACTCACTTTGAACAAAAGTTATGGCTTTTCTGTGTCGCAGGTCACAAATAGTGTTTTCTCAGCGAGAGAAGGCCAAAATGAAAACTTCATGCAGAACTCCTGTATTTTGATGAAATCTCACTGAAATCAAGCTGTAACTTCAAGTTTTTGCATCTTTCTATGCTTTCAGGTTGAAACTTGACTGAAAACTCACTTTGAACAAAAGTTATGGCATTTTTGTATCACAGGTCACAAATAGCGTTTTCTCAGCGAGAGAAGGCCAAAATGAACACTTCATGCAGAACTCCTGTATTTTGATGAAAACTCACTGAAATCAAGCTGTAACTTCAAGTTTATGCATCTTTCTATGCCTTCAGGTTAAAACTTGACAGAAAACTCACTTTGAACAAAAGTTATGGCTGTTCTTTGTCGAAGGTCACAAATAGCGTTTTCTCAGCGAGAGAAGGCCAAAATGAACACTTCATGCAGAACTCCTGTATTTTGATAAAAACTCACTGAAATCAAGCTGTAACTTCAAGTTTATGCATCTTTCTATGCTTTCAGGTTGAAACTTGACTGAAAACTCACTTTGAAAAAAAGTTATGGCATTTTTGTATCACAGGTCACAAATAGTGTTTTCTCAGCGAGAGAAGGCCAAAATGAACCCTTCATGCAGAACTCCTGTATTTTGATGAAAACTCACTGAAATCAAGCTGTAACTTCAAGTTTATGCATCTTTCTATGCTTTCAGGTTAAAACTTGACTGAAAACTCACTTTGAACAAAAGTTATGGCTGTTCTTTGTCGAAGGTCACAAATAGCGTTTTCTCAGCGAGAGAAGGCCAAAATGAACACTTCATGCAGAACTCCTGTATTTTGATGAAAACTCACTGAAATCAAGCTGTAACTTGAAGTTTATGCATCTTTCTATGCTTTCAGGTTGAAACTTGACTGAAAACTCACTTTGAACAAAAGTTATGGCATTTTTGTATCACAGGTCACAAATAGTGTTTTCTCAGCGAGAGAAGGCCAAAAAGAACACTTCATGCAGAACTCCAGTATTTTGATGAAAACTCACTGAAATCAAGCTGTAACTTCAAGTTTATGCATCTTTCTATGCTTTCAGGTTGAAACTTGACAGAAAACTCACTTTGAACAAAAGTTATGGCTGTTCTGTGTCGAAGGTCACAAATAGCGTTTTCTCAGCGAGAGAAGGCCAAAATGAACACTTCATGCAGAAGTCCTGTATTTTGATGAAAACTCACTGAAATCAAGCTGTAACTTGAAGTTTATGCATCTTTCTATGCATTCAGGTTGAAACTTGACTGAAAACTCACTTTGAACAAAAGTTATGGCATTTTTGTATCACAGGTCACAAATA
Organism: Aulostomus chinensis; assembly: GCF_037954235.1. NCBI lineage: Eukaryota > Metazoa > Chordata > Actinopteri > Syngnathiformes > Aulostomidae > Aulostomus > Aulostomus chinensis. Next base: position 59,149 of record NW_028234188.1, read on the forward strand.
GTGTTTTCTCAGCGAGAGAAGGCCAAAATGAACACTTCATGCAGAACTCCTGTATTTTGATGAAAACTCACTGAAATCAAGCTGTAACTTCAAGTTTATGCATCTTTCTATGCTTTCAGGTTGAAACTTGACAGAAAACTCACTTTGAACAAAAGTTATGGCTGTTCTGTGTCGCAGGTCACAAATAGTGTTTTCTCAGCGAGAGAAGGCCAAAATGAACACTTCATGCAGAACTCCTGTATTTTGATGAAAACTCACTGAAATCAAGCTGTAACTTGAAGTTTATGCATCTTTCTATGCTTTCAGGTTGAAACTTGACTGAAAACTCACTTTGAACAAAAGTTATGGCATTTTTGTATCACAGGTCACAAATAGTGTTTTCTCAGCGAGAGAAGGCCGAAATGAACACTTCATGCAGAACTCCTGTATTGTGATGAAAACTCACTGAAATCAAGCTGTAACTTGAAGTTTATGCATCTTTCTATGCTTTCAGGTTGAAACTTGACTGAAAACTCACTTTGAACAAAAGTTATGGCATTTTTGTATCACAGGTCACAAATAGTGTTTTCTCAGCGAGAGAAGGCCAAAATGAACACTTCATGCAGAACTCCTGTATTTTGATGAAAACTCACTGAAATCAAGCTGTAACTTCAAGTTTATGCATCTTTCTATGCTTTCAGGTTGAAACTTGACTGAAAACTCACTTTGAACAAAAGTTATGGCATTTTTGTATCACAGGTCACAAATAGTGTTTTCTCAGCGAGAGAAGGCCAAAATGAACACTTCATGCAGAACTCCTGTATTTTGATGAAAACTCACTGAAATCAAGCTGTAACTTCAAGTTTATGCATCTTTCTATGCTTTCAGGTTGAAACTTGACAGAAAACTCACTTTGAACAAAAGTTATGGCTTTTCTGTGTCGCAGGTCACAAATAGTGTTTTCTCAGCGAGAGAAGGCCAAAATGAACACTTCATGCAGAACTCCTGTATTTTGATGAAAACTCACTGAAATCAAGCTGTAACTTCAAGTTTATGCATCTTTCTATGCTTTCAGGTTGAAACTTGACTGAAAACTCACTTTGAACAAAAGTTATGGCATTTTTGTATCACAGGTCACAAATAGTGTTTTCTCAGCGAGAGAAGGCCAAAATGAACACTTCATGCAGAACTCCTGTATTTTGATGAAAACTCACTGAAATCAAGCTGTAACTTCAAGTTTATGCATCTTTCTATGCTTTCAGGTTGAAACTTGACTGAAAACTCACTTTGAACAAAAGTTATGGCATTTTTGTATCACAGGTCACAAATAGTGTTTTCTCAGCGAGAGAAGGCCAAAATGAACACTTCATGCAGAACTCCTGTATTTTGATGAAAACTCACTGAAATCAAGCTGTAACTTCAAGTTCATGCATCTTTCTATGCTTTCAGGTTGAAACTTGACTGAAAACTCACTTTGAACAAAAGTTATGGCATTTTTGTATCACAGGTCACAAATAGTGTTTTCTCAGCGAGAGAAGGCCAAAATGAACACTTCATGCAGAACTCCTGTATTTTGATGAAAACTCACTGAAATCAAGCTGTAATTTCAAGTTTATGCATCTTTCTATGCTTTCAGGTTGAAACTTGACTGAAAACTCACTTTGAAGAAAAGTTATGGCATTTTTGTATCACAGGTCACAAATAGTGTTTTCTCAGCGAGAGAAGGCCAAAATGAACACTTCATGCAGAACTCCTGTATTTTGATGAAAACTCACTGAAATCAAGCTGTAACTTCAAGTTTATGCATCTTTCTATGCTTTCAGGTTGAAACTTGACTGAAAACTCACTTTGAACAAAAGTTATGGCATTTTTGTATCACAGGTCACAAATAGTGTTTTCTCAGCGAGAGAAGGCCAAAATGAACACTTCATGCAGAACTCCTGTATTTTGATGAAAACTCACTGAAATCAAGCTGTAACTTGAAGTTCATGCATCTTTCTATGCTTTCAGGTTGAAACTTGACTGAAAACTCACTTTGAACAAAAGTTATGGCATTTTTGTATCACAGGTCACAAATAGTGTTTTCTCAGCGAGAGAAGGCCAAAATGAACACTTCATGCAGAACTCCTGTATTTTGATGAAAACTCACTGAAATCAAGCTGTAATTTCAAGTTTATGCATCTTTCTATGCTTTCAGGTTGAAACTTGACTGAAAACTCACTTTGAACAAAAGTTATGGCATTTTTGTATCACAGGTCACAAATAGCGTTTTCTCAGCGAGAGAAGGCCAAAATGAACACTTCATGCAGAACTCCTGTATTTTGATGAAAACTCACTGAAATCAAGCTGTAACTTCAAGTTTATGCATCTTTCTATGCTTTCAGGTTAAAACTTCACAGAAAACTCACTTTGAACAAAAGTTATGGCTGTTCTTTGTCGAAGGTCACAAATAGCGTTTTCTCAGCGAGAGAAGGCCAAAATGAACACTTCATGCAGAACTCCTTTATTTTGATGAAAACTCACTGAAATCAAGCTGTAACTTCAAGTTTATGCATCTTTCTATGCTTTCAGGTTGAAACTTGACTGAAAACTCACTTTGAACAAAAGTTATGGCATTTTTGTATCACAGGTCATAAATAGTGTTTTCTCAGCGAGAGAAGGCCAAAATGAACACTTCATGCAGAACTCCTGTATTTTGATAAAAACTCACTGAAATCAAGCTGTAACTTCAAGTTTATGCATCTTTCTATGCTTTCAGGTTGAAACTTGACTGAAAACTCACTTTGAACAAAAGTTATGGCATTTTTGTATCACAGGTCACAAATAGTGTTTTCTCAGCGAGAGAAGGCCAAAATGAACACTTCATGCAGAACTCCTGTATTTTGATGAAAACTCACTGAAATCAAGCTGTAACTTCAGGTTTATGCATCTTTCTATGCTTTCAGGTTGAAACTTGACTGAAAACTCACTTTGAACAAAAGTTATGGTATTTTTGTATCACAGGTCACAAATAGTGTTTTCTCAGCGAGAGAAGGCCAAAATGAACACTTCATGCAGAACTCCTGTATTTTGATAAAAACTCACTGAAATCAAGCTGTAACTTCAAGTTTTTGCATCTTTCTATGCTTTCAGGTTGAAACTTGACTGAAAACTCACTTTGAACAAAAGTTATGGCATTTTTGTATCACAGGTCACAAATAGTGTTTTCTCAGCGTGAGAAGGCCAAAATGAACACTTCATGCAGAACTCCTGTATTTTGATGAAAACTCACTGAAATCAAAGTGTAACTTCAAGTTTATGCATCTTTCTATGCTTTCAGGTTGAAACTTGACTGAAAACTCACTTTGAAAAAAAGTTATGGCATTTTTGTATCACAGGTCACAAATAGTGTTTTCTCAGCGAGAGAAGGCCAAAATGAACACTTCATGCAGAACTCCTGTATTTTGATGAAAACTCACTGAAATCAAGCTGTAACTTCAAGTTTATGCATCTTTCTATGCTTTCAGGTTGAAACTTGACTGAAAACTCACTTTGAACAAAAGTTATGGCATTTTTGTATCACAGGTCACAAATAGTGTTTTCTCAGCGAGAGAAGGCCAAAATGAACACTTCATGCAGAACTCCTGTATTTTGATGAAAACTCACTGAAATCAAGCTGTAACTTCAAGTTTATGCATCTTTCTATGCTTTCAGGTTGAAACTTGACTGAAAACTCACTTTGAACAAAAGTTATGGCATTTTTGTATCACAGGTCACAAATAGTGTTTTCTCAGCGAGAGAAGGCCAAAATGAACACTTCATGCAGAACTCCTGTATTTTGATGAAAACTCACTGAAATCAAGCTGTAACTTCAAGTTCATGCATCTTTCTATGCTTTCAGGTTGAAACTTGACTGAAAACTCACTTTGAACAAAAGTTATGGCATTTTTGTATCACAGGTCACAAATAGTGTTTTCTCAGCGAGAGAAGGCCAAAATGAACACTTCATGCAGAACTCCTGTATTTTGATGAAAACTCACTGAAATCAAGCTGTAATTTCAAGTTTATGCATCTTTCTATGCTTTCAGGTTGAAACTTGACTGAAAACTCACTTTGAAGAAAAGTTATGGCATTTTTGTATCACAGGTCACAAATAGTGTTTTCTCAGCGAGAGAAGGCCAAAATGAACACTTCATGCAGAACTCCTGTATTTTGATGAAAACTCACTGAAATCAAGCTGTAACTTCAAGTTTATGCATCTTTCTATGCTTTCAGGTTGAAACTTGACAGAAAACTCACTTTGAACAAAAGTTATGGCTTTTCTGTGTCGCAGGTCACAAATAGTGTTTTCTCAGCGAGAGAAGGCCAAAATGAACACTTCATGCAGAACTCCTGTATTTTGATGAAAACTCACTGAAATCAAGCTGTAACTTCAAGTTTATGCATCTTTCTATGCTTTCAGGTTGAAACTTGACTGAAAACTCACTTTGAACAAAAGTTATGGCATTTTTGTATCACAGGTCACAAATAGTGTTTTCTCAGCGAGAGAAGGCCAAAATGAACACTTCATGCAGAACTCCTGTATTTTGATGAAAACTCACTGAAATCAAGCTGTAATTTCAAGTTTATGCATCTTTCTATGCTTTCAGGTTGAAACTTGACTGAAAACTCACTTTGAACAAAAGTTATGGCATTTTTGTATCACAGGTCACAAATAGCGTTTTCTCAGCGAGAGAAGGCCAAAATGAACACTTCATGCAGAACTCCTGTATTTTGATGAAAACTCACTGAAATCAAGCTGTAACTTCAAGTTTATGCATCTTTCTATGCTTTCAGGTTAAAACTTCACAGAAAACTCACTTTGAACAAAAGTTATGGCTGTTCTTTGTCGAAGGTCACAAATAGCGTTTTCTCAGCGAGAGAAGGCCAAAATGAACACTTCATGCAGAACTCCTTTATTTTGATGAAAACTCACTGAAATCAAGCTGTAACTTCAAGTTTATGCATCTTTCTATGCTTTCAGGTTGAAACTTGACTGAAAACTCACTTTGAACAAAAGTTATGGCATTTTTGTATCACAGGTCACAAATAGTGTTTTCTCAGCGAGAGAAGGCCAAAATGAACACTTCATGCAGAACTCCTGTATTTTGATGAAAACTCACTGAAATCAAGCTGTAACTTCAAGTTTATGCATCTTTCTATGCTTTCAGGTTGAAACTTGACTGAAAACTCACTTTGAACAAAAGTTATGGCATTTTTGTATCACAGGTCACAAATAGTGTTTTCTCAGCGAGAGAAGGCCAAAATGAACACTTCATGCAGAACTCCTGTATTTTGATGAAAACTCACTGAAATCAAGCTGTAACTTCAAGTTTATGCATCTTTCTATGCTTTCAGGTTGAAACTTGACTGAAAACTCACTTGGAACAAAAGTTATGGCATTTTTGTATCACAGGTCACAAATAGTGTTTTCTCAGCGAGAGAAGGCCAAAATGAACACTTCATGCAGAACTCCTGTATTTTGATGAAAACTCACTGAAATCAAGCTGTAACTTCAAGTTTATGCATCTTTCTATGCTTTCAGGTTGAAACTTGACTGAAAACTCACTTTGAACAAAAGTTATGGCATTTTTGTATCACAGGTCACAAATAGTGTTTTCTCAGCGAGAGAAGGCCAAAATGAACACTTCATGCAGAACTCCTGTATTTTGATGAAAACTCACTGAAATCAAGCTGTAACTTCAAGTTTATGCATCTTTCTATGCTTTCAGGTTGAAACTTGACTGAAAACTCACTTTGAACAAAAGTTATGGTATTTTTGTATCACAGGTCACAAATAGTGTTTTCTCAGCGAGAGAAGGCCAAAATGAACACTTCATGCAGAACTCCTGTATTTTGATGAAAACTCACTGAAATCAAGCTGTAACTTCAAGTTTTTGCATCTTTCTATGCTTTCAGGTTGAAACTTGACTGAAAACTCACTTTGAACAAAAGTTATGGCATTTTTGTATCACAGGTCACAAATAGTGTTTTCTCAGCGTGAGAAGGCCAAAATGAACACTTCATGCAGAACTCCTGTATTTTGATGAAAACTCACTGAAATCAAAGTGTAACTTCAAGTTTATGCATCTTTCTATGCTTTCAGGTTGAAACTTGACTGAAAACTCACTTTGAACAAAAGTTATGGCATTTTTGTATCACAGGTCACAAATAGTGTTTTCTCAGCGAGAGAAGGCCAAAATGAACACTTCGTGCAGAACTCCTGTATTTTGATGAAAACTCACTGAAATCAAGCTGTAACTTCAAGTTTATGCATCTTTCTATGCTTTCAGGTTGAAACTTGACTGAAAACTCACTTTGAACAAAAGTTATGGCATTTTTGTATCACAGGTCACAAATAGTGTTTTCTCAGCGAGAGAAGGCCAAAATGAACACTTCATGCAGAACTCCTGTATTTTGATGAAAACTCACTGAAATCAAGCTGTAACTTCAAGTTTATGCATCTTTCTATGCTTTCAGGTTGAAACTTGACAGAAAACTCACTTTGAACAAAAGTTATGGCTGTTCTGTGTCGAAGGTCACAAATAGCGTTTTCTCAGCGAGAGAAGGCCAAAATGAACACTTCATGCAGAACTCCTGTATTTTGATGAAAACTCACTGAAATCAAGCTTTAACTTGAAGTTTATGCATCTTTCTATGCATTCAGGTTGAAACTTGACTGAAAACTCACTTGGAACAAAAGTTATGGCATTTTTGTATCACAGGTCACAAATAGTGTTTTCTCAGCGAGAGAAGGCCAAAATGAACACTTCATGCAGAACTCCTGTATTTTGATGAAAACTCACTGAAATCAAGCTGTAACTTCAAGTTTATGCATCTTTCTATGCTTTCAGGTTGAAACTTGACAGAAAACTCACTTTGAACAAAAGTTATGGCTGTTCTGTGTCGCAGGTCACAAATAGTGTTTTCTCAGCGAGAGAAGGCCAAAATGAACACTTCATGCAGAACTCCTGTATTTTGATGAAAACTCACTGAAATCAAGCTGTAACTTGAAGTTTATGCATCTTTCTATGCTTTCAGGTTGAAACTTGACTGAAAACTCACTTTGAAAAAAAGTTATGGCATTTTTGTATCACAGGTCACAAATAGTGTTTTCTCAGCGAGAGAAGGCCGAAATGAACACTTCATGCAGAACTCCTGTATTTTGATGAAAACTCACTGAAATCAAGCTGTAACTTCAAGTTTATGCATCTTTCTATGCTTTCAGGTTGAAACTTGACTGAAAACTCACTTTGAACAAAAGTTATGGCATTTTTGTATCACAGGTCACAAATAGTGTTTTCTCAGCGAGAGAAGGCCAAAATGAACACTTCATGCAGAACTCCTGTATTTTGATGAAAACTCACTGAAATCAAGCTGTAACTTCAAGTTTATGCGTCTTTCTATGCTTTCAGGTTGAAACTTGACTGAAAACTCACTTTGAACAAAAGTTATGGCATTTTTGTATCACAGGTCACAAATAGTGTTTTCTCAGCGAGAGAAGGCCAAAATGAACACTTCATGCAGAACTCCTGTATTTTGATGAAAACTCACTGAAATCAAGCTGTAACTTCAAGTTTATGCATCTTTCTATGCTTTCAGGTTGAAACTTGACAGAAAACTCACTTTGAACAAAAGTTATGGCTTTTCTGTGTCGCAGGTCACAAATAGTGTTTTCTCAGCGAGAGAAGGCCAAAATGAACACTTCATGCAGAACTCCTGTATTTTGATGAAAACTCACTGAAATCAAGCTGTAACTTCAAGTTTTTGCATCTTTCTATGCTTTCAGGTTGAAACTTGACTGAAAACTCACTTTGAACAAAAGTTATGGCATTTTTGTATCACAGGTCACAAATAGTGTTTTCTCAGCGAGAGAAGGCCAAAATGAACACTTCATGCAGAACTCCTGTATTTTGATGAAAACTCACTGAAATCAAGCTGTAACTTCAAGTTTATGCATCTTTCTATGCTTTCAGGTTGAAACTTGACTGAAAACTCACTTTGAACAAAAGTTATGGCATTTTTGTATCACAGGTCACAAATAGTGTTTTCTCAGCGAGAGAAGGCCAAAATGAACACTTCATGCAGAACTCCTGTATTTTGATGAAAACTCACTGAAATCAAGCTGTAACTTCAAGTTTATGCATCTTTCTATGCTTTCAGGTTGAAACTTGACTGAAAACTCACTTTGAACAAAAGTTATGGCATTTTTGTATCACAGGTCACAAATAGTGTTTTCTCAGCGAGAGAAGGCCAAAATGAACACTTCATGCAGAACTCCTGTATTTTGATGAAAACTCACTGAAATCAAGCTGTAATTTCAAGTTTATGCATCTTTCTATGCTTTCAGGTTGAAACTTGACTGAAAACTCACTTTGAACAAAAGTTATGGCATTTTTGTATCACAGGTCACAAATAGCGTTTTCTCAGCGAGAGAAGGCCAAAATGAACACTTCATGCAGAACTCCTGTATTTTGATGAAAACTCACTGAAATCAAGCTGTAACTTCAAGTTTATGCATCTTTCTATGCTTTCAGGTTGAAACTTGACTGAAAACTCACTTTGAACAAAAGTTATGGCATTTTTGTATCACAGGTCACAAATAGTGTTTTCTCAGCGAGAGAAGGCCAAAATGAACACTTCATGCAGAACTCCTGTATTTTGATGAAAACTCACTGAAATCAAGCTGTAACTTCAAGTTTATGCATCTTTCTATGCTTTCAGGTTGAAACTTGACAGAAAACTCACTTTGAACAAAAGTTATGGCATTTTTGTATCACAGGTCACAAATAGTGTTTTCTCAGCGAGAGAAGGCCAAAATGAACACTTCATGCAGAACTCCTGTATTTTGATGAAAACTCACTGAAATCAAGCTGTAACTTCAAGTTTATGCATCTTTCTATGCTTTCAGGTTGAAACTTGACAGAAAACTCACTTTGAACAAAAGTTATGGCTGTTCTGTGTCGCAGGTCATAAATAGTGTTTTCTCAGCGAGAGAAGGCCAAAATGAACACTTCATGCAGAACTCCTGTATTTTGATGAAAACTCACTGAAATCAAGCTGTAACTTCAAGTTTTTGCATCTTTCTATGCTTTCAGGTTGAAACTTGACTGAAAACTCACTTTGAACAAAAGTTATGGCATTTTTGTATCACAGGTCACAAATAGTGTTTTCTCAGCGAGAGAAGGCCAAAATGAACACTTCATGCAGAACTCCTGTATTTTGATGAAAACTCACTGAAATCAAGCTGTAACTTCAAGTTTATGCATCTTTCTATGCTTTCAGGTTGAAACTTGACTGAAAACTCACTTTGAACAAAAGTTATGGCATTTTTGTATCACAGGTCACAAATAGTGTTTTCTCAGCGAGAGAAGCCCAAAATGAACACTTCATGCAGAACTCCTGTATTTTGATGAAAACTCACTGAAATCAAGCTGTAACTTCAAGTTTATGCATCTTTCTATGCTTTCAGGTTGAAACTTGACAGAAAACTCACTTTGAACAAAAGTTATGGTATTTTTGTATCACAGGTCACAAATAGTGTTTTCTCAGCGAGAGAAGGCCAAAATGAACACTTCATGCAGAACTCCTGTATTTTGATGAAAACTCACTGAAATCAAGCTGTAACTTCAAGTTTATGCATCTTTCTATGCTTTCAGGTTGAAACTTGACAGAAAACTCACTTTGAACAAAAGTTATGGCATTTTTGTATCACAGGTCACAAATAGTTTTTTCTCAGCGAGAGAAGGCCAAAATGAACACTTCATGCAGAACTCCTGTATTTTGATGAAAACTCACTGAAATCAAGCTGCGACTTCAAGTTTATGCATCTTTCTATGCTTTCAGGTTGAAACTTGACTGAAAACTCACTTTGAACAAAAGTTATGGCATTTTTGTATCACAGGTCACAAATAGTGTTTTCTCAGCGAGAGAAGGCCAAAATGAACACTTCATGCAGAACTCCTGTATTTTGATGAAAACTCACTGAAATCAAGCTGTAACTTCAAGTTTATGCATCTTTCTATGCTTTCAGGTTGAAACTTGACTGAAAACTCACTTTGAACAAAAGTTATGGCATTTTTGTATCACAGGTCACAAATAGTGTTTTCTCAGCGAGAGAAGGCCAAAATGAACACTTCATGCCGAACTCCTGTATTTTGATGAAAACTCACTGAAATCAAGCTGTAACTTCAAGTTTATGCATCTTTCTATGCTTTCAGGTTGAAACTTGACAGAAAACTCACTTTGAACAAAAGTTATGGCATTTTTGTATCACAGGTCACAAATAGTGTTTTCTCAGCGAGAGAAGGCCAAAATGAACACTTCATGCAGAACTCCTGTATTTTGATGAAAACTCACTGAAATCAAGCTGTAACTTCAAGTTTATGCATCTTTCTATGCTTTCAGGTTGAAACTTGACTGAAAACTCACTTTGAACAAAAGTTATGGCTTTTCTGTGTCGCAGGTCACTAATAGTGTTTTCTCAGCGAGAGAAGGCCAAAATGAACACTTCATGCAGAACTCCTGTATTTTGATGAAAACTCACTTAAATCAAGCTGTAACTTCAAGTTTATGCATCTTTCTATGCTTTCAGGTTGAAACTTGACTGAAAACTCACTTTGAACAAAAGTTATGGCATTTTTGTATCACAGGTCACAAATAGTGTTTTCTCAGCGAGAGAAGGCCAAAATGAACACTTCATGCGGAACTCCTGTATTTTGATGAAAACTCACTGAAATCAAGCTGTAACTTCAAGTTTATGCATCTTTCTATGCTTTCAGGTTGAAACTTGACAGAAAACTCACTTTGAACAAAAGTTATGGCATTTTTGTATCACAGGTCATAAATAGTGTTTTCTCAGCGAGAGAAGGCCAAAATGAACACTTCATGCAGAACTCCTGTATTTTGATGAAAACTCACTGAAATCAAGCTGTAACTTCAAGTTTTTGCATCTTTCTATGCTTTCAGGTTGAAACTTGACTGAAAACTCACTTTGAACAAAAGTTATGGCATTTTTGTATCACAGGTCACAAATAGTGTTTTCTCAGCGAGAGAAGGCCAAAATGAACACTTCATGCAGAACTCCTGTATTTTGATGAAAACTCACTGAAATCAAGCTGTAACTTCAAGTTTATGCATCTTTCTATGCTTTCAGGTTGAAACTTGACTGAAAAATCACTTTGAACAAAAGTTATGGCATTTTTGTATCACAGGTCACAAATAGTGTTTTCTCAGCGAGAGAAGCCCAAAATGAACACTTCATGCAGAACTCCTGTATTTTGATGAAAACTCACTGAAATCAAGCTGTAACTTCAAGTTTATGCATCTTTCTATGCTTTCAGGTTGAAACTTGACAGAAAACTCACTTTGAACAAAAGTTATGGTATTTTTGTATCACAGGTCACAAATAGTGTTTTCTCAGCGAGAGAAGGCCAAAATGAACACTTCATGCAGAACTCCTGTATTTTGATGAAAACTCACTGAAATCAAGCTGTAACTTCAAGTTTATGCATCTTTCTATGCTTTCAGGTTGAAACTTGACTGAAAACTCACTTTGAACAAAAGTTATGGCATTTTTGTATCACAGGTCACAAATAGTTTTTTCTCAGCGAGAGAAGGCCAAAATGAACACTTCATGCAGAACTCCTGTATTTTGATGAAAACTCACTGAAATCAAGCTGCGACTTCAAGTTTATGCATCTTTCTATGCTTTCAGGTTGAAACTTGACTGAAAACTCACTTTGAACAAAAGTTATGGCATTTTTGTATCACAGGTCACAAATAGTGTTTTCTCAGCGAGAGAAGGCCAAAATGAACACTTCATGCAGAACTCCTGTATTTTGATGAAAACTCACTGAAATCAAGCTGTAACTTCAAGTTTATGCATCTTTCTATGCTTTCAGGTTGAAACTTGACTGAAAACTCACTTTGAACAAAAGTTATGGCATTTTTGTATCACAGGTCACAAATAGCGTTTTCTCAGCGAGAGAAGGCCAAAATGAACACTTCATGCAGAACTCCTGTATTTTGATGAAAACTCACTGAAATCAAGCTGTAACTTCAAGTTTATGCATCTTTCTATGCTTTCAGGTTAAAACTTCACAGAAAACTCACTTTGAACAAAAGTTATGGCTGTTCTTTGTCGAAGGTCACAAATAGCGTTTTCTCAGCGAGAGAAGGCCAAAATGAACACTTCATGCAGAACTCCTTTATTTTGATGAAAACTCACTGAAATCAAGCTGTAACTTCAAGTTTATGCATCTTTCTATGCTTTCAGGTTGAAACTTGACTGAAAACTCACTTTGAACAAAAGTTATGGCATTTTTGTATCACAGGTCACAAATAGTGTTTTCTCAGCGAGAGAAGGCCAAAATGAACACTTCATGCAGAACTCCTGTATTTTGATGAAAACTCACTGAAATCAAGCTGTAACTTCAAGTTTATGCATCTTTCTATGCTTTCAGGTTGAAACTTGACTGAAAACTCACTTTGAACAAAAGTTATGGTATTTTTGTATCACAGGTCACAAATAGTGTTTTCTCAGCGAGAGAAGGCCAAAATGAACACTTCATGCAGAACTCCTGTATTTTGATGAAAACTCACTGAAATCAAGCTGTAACTTCAAGTTTTTGCATCTTTCTATGCTTTCAGGTTGAAACTTGACTGAAAACTCACTTTGAACAAAAGTTATGGCATTTTTGTATCACAGGTCACAAATAGTGTTTTCTCAGCGAGAGAAGGCCAAAATGAACACTTCATGCAGAACTCCTGTATTTTGATGAAAACTCACTGAAATCAAGCTGTAACTTCAAGTTTATGCATCTTTCTATGCTTTCAGGTTGAAACTTGACAGAAAACTCACTTTGAACAAAAGTTATGGCTTTTCTGTGTCGCAGGTCACAAATAGTGTTTTCTCAGCGAGAGAAGGCCAAAATGAACACTTCATGCAGAACTGCTGTATTTTGATGAAAACTCACTTAAATCAAGCTGTAACTTCAAGTTTATGCATCTTTCTATGCTTTCAGGTTGAAACTTGACTGAAAACTCACTTTGAAAAAAAGTTATGGCATTTTTGTATCACAGGTCACAAATAGTGTTTTCTCAGCGAGAGAAGGCCAAAATGAAAACTTCATGCTGAACTCCTGTATTTTGATGAAAACTCACTGAAATCAAGCTGTAACTTCAAGTTTATGCATCTTTCTATGCTTTCAGGTTGAAACTTGACTGAAAACTCACTTTGAACAAAAGTTATGGCATTTTTGTATCACAGGTCACAAATAGTGTTTTCTCAGCGAGAGAAGGCCAAAATGAACACTTCATGCAGAACTCCTGTATTTTGATGAAAACTCACTGAAATCAAGCTGTAACTTCAAGTTTATGCATCTTTCTATGCTTTCAGGTTGAAACTTGACTGAAAACTCACTTTGAACAAAAGTTATGGTATTTTTGTATCACAGGTCACAAATAGTGTTTTCTCAGCGAGAGAAGGCCAAAATGAACACTTCATGCAGAACTCCTGTATTTTGATGAAAACTCACTGAAATCAAGCTGTAACTTCAAGTTTTTGCATCTTTCTATGCTTTCAGGTTGAAACTTGACTGAAAACTCACTTTGAACAAAAGTTATGGCATTTTTGTATCACAGGTCACAAATAGTGTTTTCTCAGCGAGAGAAGGCCAAAATGAACACTTCATGCAGAACTCCTGTATTTTGATGAAAACTCACTGAAATCAAGCTGTAACTTCAAGTTTATGCATCTTTCTATGCTTTCAGGTTGAAACTTGACAGAAAACTCACTTTGAACAAAAGTTATGGCTTTTCTGTGTCGCAGGTCACAAATAGTGTTTTCTCAGCGAGAGAAGGCCAAAATGAACACTTCATGCAGAACTCCTGTATTTTGATGAAAACTCACTTAAATCAAGCTGTAACTTCAAGTTTATGCATCTTTCTATGCTTTCAGGTTGAAACTTGACTGAAAACTCACTTTGAAAAAAAGTTATGGCATTTTTGTATCACAGGTCACAAATAGTGTTTTCTCAGCGAGAGAAGGCCAAAATGAAAACTTCATGCTGAACTCCTGTATTTTGATGAAAACTCACTGAAATCAAGCTGTAACTTCAAGTTTATGCATCTTTCTATGCTTTCAGGTTGAAACTTGACTGAAAACTCACTTTGAACAAAAGTTATGGTATTTTTGTATCACAGGTCACAAATAGTGTTTTCTCAGCGAGAGAAGGCCAAAATGAACACTTCATGCAGAACTCCTGTATTTTGATGAAAACTCACTGAAATCAAGCTGTAACTTCAAGTTTATGCATCTTTCTATGCTTTCAGGTTGAAACTTGACAGAAAACTCACTTTGAACAAAAGTTATGGCATTTTTGTATCACAGGTCACAAATAGTGTTTTCTCAGCGAGAGAAGGCCAAAATGAACACTTCATGCAGAACTCCTGTATTTTGATGAAAACTCACTGAAATCAAGCTGTAACTTCAAGTTTATGCATCTTTCTATGCTTTCAGGTTGAAACTTGACTGAAAACTCACTTGGAACAAAAGTTATGGCATTGTTGTATCACAGGTCACAAATAGTGTTTTCTCAGCAAGAGAAGGCCAAAATGAACACTTCATGCAGAACTCCTGTATTTTGATGAAAACTCACTGAAATCAAGCTGTAACTTCAAGTTTATGCATCTTTCTATGCTTTCAGGTTGAAACTTGACTGAAAACTCACTTTGAACAAAAGTTATGGCATTTTTGTATCACAGGTCACAAATAGTGTTTTCTCAGCGAGAGAAGGCCAAAATGAACACTTCATGCAGAACTCCTACATTTTGATGAAAACTCACTGAAATCAAGCTGTAACTTCAAGTTTATGCATCTTTCTATGCTTTCAGGTTGAAACTTGACAGAAAACTCACTTTGAACAAAAGTTATGGCATTTTTGTATCACAGGTCACAAATAGTGTTTTCTCAGCGAGAGAAGGCCGAAATGAACACTTCATGCAGAACTCCTGTATTTTGATGAAAACTCACTGAAATCAAGCTGTAACTTCAAGTTTATGCATCTTTCTATGCTTTCAGGTTGAAACTTGACTGAAAACTCACTTTGAACAAAAGTTATGGCATTTTTGTATCACAGGTCACAAATAGTGTTTTCTCAGCGAGAGAAGGCCAAAATGAACACTTCATGCAGAACTCCTGTATTTTGATGAAAACTCACTGAAATCAAGCTGTAACTTCAAGTTTATGCATCTTTCTATGCTTTCAGGTTGAAACTTGACTGAAAACTCACTTTGAACAAAAGTTATGGCATTTTTGTATCACAGGTCACAAATAGTGTTTTCTCAGCGAGAGAAGGCCAAAATGAACACTTCATGCAGAACTCCTGTATTTTGATGAAAACTCACTGAAATCAAGCTGTAACTTCAAGTTTATGCATCTTTCTATGCTTTCAGGTTGAAACTTGACAGAAAACTCACTTTGAACAAAAGTTATGGCTGTTCTGTGTCGCAGGTCACAAATATTGTTTTCTCAGCGAGAGAAGGCCAAAATGAACACTTCATGCAGAACTCCTGTATTTTGATGAAAACTCACTGAAATCAAGCTGTAACTTCAAGTTTATGCATCTTTCTATGCTTTCAGGTTGAAACTTGACTGAAAACTCACTTTGAACAAAAGTTATGGCATTTTTGTATCACAGGTCACAAATAGTTTTTTCACAGCGAGAGAAGGCCAAAATGAACACTTCATGCAGAACTCCTGTATTTTGATGAAAACTCACTGAAATCAAGCTGTAACTTCAAGTTTATGCATCTTTCTATGCTTTAAGGGTTGAAACTTTACAGAAAACTCACTTTGAACAAAAGTTATGGCATTTTTGTATCACAGGTCACAAATAGTGTTTTCTCAGCGAGAGAAGGCCAAAATGAACACTTCATGCAGAACTCCTGTATTTTGATGAAAACTCACTGAAATCAAGCTGTAACTTCAAGTTTATGCATCTTTCTATGCTTTCAGGTTGAAACTTGACTGAAAACTGACTTTGAACAAAAGTTATGGCATTTTTGTATCACAGGTCACAAATAGTGTTTTCTCAGCGAGAGAAGGCCAAAATGAACACTTCATGCAGAACTCCTGTATTTTGATGAAAACTCACTGAAATCAAGCTGTAACTTCAAGTTTATGCATCTTTCTATGCTTTCAGGTTGAAACTTGACAGAAAACTCACTTTGAACAAAAGTTATGGCTGTTCTGTGTCGCAGGTCACAAATAGTGTTTTCTCAGCGAGAGAAGGCCAAAATGAACACTTCATGCAGAACTCCTGTATTTTGATGAAAACTCACTGAAATCAAGCTGTAACTTCAAGTTTTTGCATCTTTCTATGCTTTCAGGTTGAAACTTGACTGAAAACTCACTTTGAACAAAAGTTATGGCATTTTTGTATCACAGGTCACAAATAGTGTTTTCTCAGCGAGAGAAGGCCAAAATGAACACTTCATGCAGAACTCCTGTATTTTGATGAAAACTCACTGAAATCAAGCTGTAACTTCAAGTTTATGCATCTTTCTATGCTTTCAGGTTGAAACTTGACTGAAAACTCACTTTGAACAAAAGTTATGGCATTTTTGTATCACAGGTCACAAATAGTGTTTTCTCAGCGAGAGAAGGCCAAAATGAACACTTCATGCAGAACTCCTGTATTTTGATGAAAACTCACTGAAATCAAGCTGTAACTTCAAGTTTATGCATCTTTCTATGCTTTCAGGTTGAAACTTGACTGAAAACTCACTTTGAACAAAAGTTATGGCATTTTTGTATCACAGGTCACAAATAGTGTTTTCTCAGCGAGAGAAGGCCAAAATGAACACTTCATGCAGAACTCCTGTATTTTGATGAAAACTCACTGAAATCAAGCTGTAACTTCAAGTTTATGCATCTTTCTATGCTCTCAGGTTGAAACTTGACTGAAAACTCACTTGGAACAAAAGTTATGGCATTGTTGTATCACAGGTCACAAATAGTGTTTTCTCAGCGAGAGAAGGCCAAAATGAAAACTTCATGCAGAACTCCTGTATTTTGATGAAAACTCACTGAAATCAAGCTGTAACTTCAAGTTTATGCATCTTTCTATGCTTTCAGGTTGAAACTTGACTGAAAACTCACTTTGAACAAAAGTTATGGCATTTTTGTATCACTGGTCACAAATAGTGTTTTCTCAGCGAGAGAAGGCCAAAATGAACACTTCATGCAGAACTCCAGTATTTTGATGAAAACTCACTGAAATCAAGCTGTAACTTCAAGTTTATGCATCTTTCTATGCTTTCAGGTTGAAACTTGACTGAAAACTCACTTTGAACAAAAGTTATGGCATTTTTTTATCACAGGTCACAAATAGTGTTTTCTCAGCGAGAGAAGGCCAAAATGAACACTTCATGCAGAACTCCTGTATTTTGATGAAAACTCACTGAAATCAAGCTGTAACTTCAAGTTTATGCATCTTTCTATGCTTTCAGGTTGAAACTTGACTGAAAACTCACTTTGAACAAAAGTTATGGCATTTTTGTATCACAGGTCACAAATAGTGTTTTCTCAGCGAGAGAAGGCCAAAATGAACACTTCATGCAGAACTCCTGTATTTTGATGAAAACTCACTGAAATCAAGCTGTAACTTCAAGTTTTTGCATCTTTCTATGCTTTCAGGTTGAAACTTGACTGAAAACTCACTTTGAACAAAAGTTATGGCATTTTTGTATCACAGGTCACAAATAGTGTTTTCTCAGCGAGAGAAGGCCAAAATGAACACTTCATGCAGAACTCCTGTATTTTGATGAAAACTCCCTGAAATCAAGCTGTAACTTCAAGTTTATGCATCTTTCTATGCTTTCAGGTTGAAACTTGACTGAAAACTCACTTTGAACAAAAGTTATGGCATTTTTGTATCACAGGTCACAAATAGTGTTTTCTCAGCGAGAGAAGGCCAAAATGAACACTTCATGCAGAACTCCTGTATTTGATGAAAACTCACTGAAATCAAGCTGTAACTTCAAGTTTATGCATCTTTCTATGCTTTCAGGTTGAAACTTGACTGAAAACTCACTTTGAACAAAAGTTATGGCTTTTCTGTGTCGCAGGTCACAAATAGCGTTTTCTCAGCGAGAGAAGGCCAAAATGAACACTTCATGCAGAACTCCTGTATTTTGATGAAAACTCACTGAAATCAAGCTGTAACTTCAAGTTTATGCATCTTTCTATGCTTTCAGGTTGAAACTTGACTGAAAACTGACTTTGAACAAAAGTTATGGCATTTTTGTATCACAGGTCACAAATAGTGTTTTCTCAGCGAGAGAAGGCCAAAATGAACACTTCATGCAGAACTCCTGTATTTTGATGAAAACTCACTGAAATCAAGCTGTAACTTCAAGTTTATGCATTTTTCTATGCTTTCAGGTTGAAACTTGAAAAAAAACTCACTTTGAACAAAAGTTATGGCATTTTTGTATCACAGGTCACAAATAGTGTTTTCTCAGCGAGAGAAGGCCAAAATGAACACTTCATGCAGAACTCCTGTATTTTGATGAAAACTCACTGAAATCAAGCTGTAACTTCAAGTTTATGCATCTTTCTATGCTTTCAGGTTGAAACTTGACAGAAAACTCACTTTGAACAAAAGTTATGGCTGTTCTGTGTCGCAGGTCACAAATAGTGTTTTCTCAGCGAGAGAAGGCCAAAATTAACACTTCATGCAGAACTCCTGTATTTTGATGAAAACTCACTGAAATCAAGCTGTAACTTCAAGTTTTTGCATCTTTCTATGCTTTCAGGTTGAAACTTGACTGAAAACTCACTTTGAACAAAAGTTATGGCATTTTTGTATCACAGGTCACAAATAGTGTTTTCTCAGCGAGAGAAGGCCAAAATGAACACTTCATGCAGAACTCCTGTATTTTGATGAAAACTCACTGAAATCAAGCTGTAACTTCAAGTTTATGCATCTTTCTATGCTTTCAGGTTGAAACTTGACTGAAAACTCACTTTGAACAAAAGTTATGGCATTGTTGTATCACAGGTCACAAATAGTGTTTTCTCAGCGAGAGAAGGCCAAAATGAACACTTCATGCAGAACTCCTGTATTTTGATGAAAACTCACTGAAATCAAGCTGTAACTTCAAGTTTTTGCATCTTTCTATGCTTTCAGGTTGAAACTTGACTGAAAACTCACTTTGAACAAAAGTTATGGCATTTTTGTATCACAGGTCACAAATAGTGTTTTCTCAGCGAGAGAAGGCCAAAATGAACACTTCATGCAGAACTCCTGTATTTTGATGAAAACTCACTGAAATCAAGCTGTAACTTCAAGTTTATGCATCTTTCTATGCTTTCAGGTTGAAACTTGACTGAAAACTCACTTTGAACAAAAGTTATGGCATTGTTGTATCACAGGTCACAAATAGTGTTTTCTCAGCGAGAGAAGGCCAAAATGAACACTTCATGCAGAACTCCTGTATTTTGATGAAAACTCACTGAAATCAAGCTGTAACTTCAAGTTTATGCATCTTTCTATGCTTTCAGGTTGAAACTTGACTGAAAACTCACTTTGAACAAAAGTTATGGCATTTTTGTATCACTGGTCACAAATAGTGTTTTCTCAGCGAGAGAAGGCCAAAATGAACACTTAATGCAGAACTCCAGTATTTTGATGAAAACTCACTGAAATCAAGCTGTAACTTCAAGTTTATGCATCTTTCTATGCTTTCAGGTTGAAACTTGACTGAAAACTCACTTTGAACAAAAGTTATGGCATTTTTTTATCACAGGTCACAAATAGTGTTTTCTCAGCGAGAGAAGGCCAAAATGAACACTTCATGCAGAACTCCTGTATTTTGATGAAAACTCTCTGAAATCAAGCTGTAACTTCAAGTTTATGCATCTTTCTATGCTTTCAGGTTGAAACTTGACTGAAAACTCACTTTGAACAAAAGTTATGGCATTTTTGTATCACAGGTCACAAATAGTGTTTTCTCAGCGAGAGAAGGCCAAAATGAACACTTCATGCAGAACTCCTGTATTTTGATGAAAACTCACTGAAATCAAGCTGTAACTTCAAGTTTATGCATCTTTCTATGCTTTAAGGGTTGAAACTTTACAGAAAACTCACTTTGAACAAAAGTTATGGCTGTTCTGTGTCGCAGGTCACAAATAGTGTTTTCTCAGCGAGAGAAGGCCAAAATGAACACTTCATGCAGAACTCCTGTATTTTGATGAAAACTCACTGAAATCAAGCTGTAACTTCAAGTTTATGCATCTTTCTATGCTTTCAGGTTGAAACTTGACTGAAAACTCACTTTGAACAAAAGTTATGGCATTTTTGTATCACAGGTCACAAATAGTGTTTTCTCAGCGAGAGAAGGCCAAAATGAACACTTCATGCAGAACTCCTGTATTTTGATGAAAACTCACTGAAATCAAGCTATAACTTCAAGTTTATGCATCTTTCTATGCTTTCAGGTTGAAACTTGACAGAAAACTCACTTTGAACAAAAGTTATGGCTGTTCTGTGTCGCAGGTCACAAATAGTGTTTTCTCAGCGAGAGAAGGCCAAAATGAACACTTCATGCAGAACTCCTGTATTTTGATGAAAACTCACTGAAATCAAGCTGTAACTTCAAGTTTATGCATCTTTCTATGCTTTCAGGTTGAAACTTGACTGAAAACTCACTTTGAACAAAAGTTATGGCATTTTTGTATCACAGGTCACAAATAGTGTTTTCTCAGCGAGAGAAGGCCAAAATGAACACTTCATGCAGAACTCCTGTATTTTGATGAAAACTCCCTGAAATCAAGCTGTAACTTCAAGTTTATGCATCTTTCTATTCTTTCAGGTTGAAACTTGACTGAAAACTCACTTTGAACAAAAGTTATGGCAATTTTGTATCACAGGTCACAAATAGTGTTTTCTCAGCGAGAGAAGGCCAAAATGAACACTTCATGCAGAACTCCTGTATTTTGATGAAAACTCACTGAAATCAAGCTGTAACTTCAAGTTTTTGCATCTTTCTATGCTTTCAGGTTGAAACTTGACTGAAAACTCACTTTGAACAAAAGTTATGGCATTTTTGTATCACAGGTCACAAATAGTGTTTTCTCAGCGAGAGAAGGCCAAAATGAACACTTCATGCAGAACTCCTGTATTTGATGAAAACTCACTGAAATCAAGCTGTAACTTCAAGTTTATGCATCTTTCTATGCTTTCAGGTTGAAACTTGACTGAAAACTCACTTTGAACAAAAGTTATGGCATTTTTGTATCACAGGTCACAAATAGTGTTTTCTCAGCGAGAGAAGGCCAAAATGAACACTTCATGCAGAACTCCTGTATTTGATGAAAACTCACTGAAATCAAGCTGTAACTTCAAGTTTATGCATCTTTCTATGCTTTCAGGTTGAAACTTGACTGAAAACTCACTTTGAACAAAAGTTATGGCTTTTCTGTGTCGCAGGTCACAAATAGCGTTTTCTCAGCGAGAGAAGGCCAAAATGAACACTTCATGCAGAACTCCTGTATTTTGATGAAAACTCACTGAAATCAAGCTGTAACTTCAAGTTTATGCATCTTTCTATGCTTTCAGGTTGAAACTTGACTGAAAACTGACTTTGAACAAAAGTTATGGCATTTTTGTATCACAGGTCACAAATAGTGTTTTCTCAGCGAGAGAAGGACAAAATGAACACTTCATGCAGAACTCCTGTATTTTGATGAAAACTCACTGAAATCAAGCTGTAACTTCAAGTTTATGCATCTTTCTATGCTTTCAGGTTGAAACTTGACTGAAAACTCACTTTGAACAAAAGTTATGGCATTTTTGTATCACAGGTCACAAATAGTGTTTTCTCAGCGAGAGAAGGCCAAAATGAACACTTCATGCAGAACTCCTGTATTTTGATGAAAACTCACTGAAATCAAGCTGTAACTTCAAGTTTATGCATCTTTCTATGCTTTCAGGTTGAAACTTGACAGAAAACTCACTTTGAACAAAAGTTATGGCTGTTCTGTGTCGCAGGTCACAAATAGTGTTTTCTCAGCGAGAGAAGGCCAAAATGAACACTTCATGCAGAACTCCTGTATTTTGATGAAAACTCACTGAAATCAAGCTGTAACTTCAAGTTTTTGCATCTTTCTATGCTTTCAGGTTGAAACTTGACTGAAAACTCACTTTGAACAAAAGTTATGGCATTTTTGTATCACAGGTCACAAATAGTGTTTTCTCAGCGAGAGAAGGCCAAAATGAACACTTCATGCAGAACTCCTGTATTTTGATGAAAACTCACTGAAATCAAGCTGTAACTTCAAGTTTATGCATCTTTCTATGCTTTCAGGTTGAAACTTGACTGAAAACTCACTTTGAACAAAAGTTATGGCATTGTTGTATCACAGGTCACAAATAGTGTTTTCTCAGCGAGAGAAGGCCAAAATGAACACTTCATGCAGAACTCCTGTATTTTGATGAAAACTCACTGAAATCAAGCTGTAACTTCAAGTTTATGCATCTTTCTATGCTTTCAGGTTGAAACTTGACTGAAAACTCACTTTGAACAAAAGTTATGGCATTTTTGTATCACTGGTCACAAATAGTGTTTTCTCAGCGAGAGAAGGCCAAAATGAACACTTCATGCAGAACTCCAGTATTTTGATGAAAACTCACTGAAATCAAGCTGTAACTTCAAGTTTATGCATCTTTCTATGCTTTCAGGTTGAAACTTGACTGAAAACTCACTTTGAACAAAAGTTATGGCATTTTTGTATCACAGGTCACAAATAGTGTTTTCTCAGCGAGAGAAGGCCAAAATGAACACTTCATGCAGAACTCCTGTATTTTGATGAAAACTCACTGAAATCAAGCTGTAACTTCAAGTTTATGCATCTTTCTATGCTTTCAGGTTGAAACTTGACTGAAAACTCACTTTGAACAAAAGTTATGGCATTTTTGTATCACAGGTCACAAATAGTGTTTTCTCAGCGAGAGAAGGCCAAAATGAACACTTCATGCAGAACTCCTGTATTTTGATGAAAACTCACTGAAATCAAGCTGTAACTTCAAGTTTATGCATCTTTCTATGCTTTAAGGGTTGAAACTTTACAGAAAACTCACTTTGAACAAAAGTTATGGCTGTTCTGTGTCGCAGGTCACAAATAGTGTTTTCTCAGCGAGAGAAGGCCAAAATGAACACTTCATGCAGAACTCCTGTATTTTGATGAAAACTCACTGAAATCAAGCTGTAACTTCAAGTTTATGCATCTTTCTATGCTTTCAGGTTGAAACTTGACTGAAAACTCACTTTGAACAAAAGTTATGGCATTTTTGTATCACAGGTCACAAATAGTGTTTTCTCAGCGAGAGAAGGCCAAAATGAACACTTCATGCAGAACTCCTGTATTTTGATGAAAACTCACTGAAATCAAGCTATAACTTCAAGTTTATGCATCTTTCTATGCTTTCAGGTTGAAACTTGACAGAAAACTCACTTTGAACAAAAGTTATGGCTGTTCTGTGTCGCAGGTCACAAATAGTGTTTTCTCAGCGAGAGAAGGCCAAAATGAACACTTCATGCAGAACTCCTGTATTTTGATGAAAACTCACTGAAATCAAGCTGTAACTTCACGTTTTTGCATCTTTCTATGCTTTCAGGTTGAAACTTGACTGAAAACTCACTTTGAACAAAAGTTATGGCATTTTTGTATCACAGGTCACAAATAGTGTTTTCTCAGCGAGAGAAGGCCAAAATGAACACTTCATGCAGAACTCCTGTATTTTGATGAAAACTCACTGAAATCAAGCTGTAACTTCAAGTTTTTGCATCTTTCTATGCTTTCAGGTTGAAACTTGACTGAAAACTCACTTTGAACAAAAGTTATGGCATTTTTGTATCACAGGTCACAAATAGTGTTTTCTCAGCGAGAGAAGGCCAAAATGAACACTTCATGCAGAACTCCTGTATTTTGATGAAAACTCACTGAAATCAAGCTGTAACTTCAAGTTTATGCATCTTTCTATGCTTTCAGGTTGAAACTTGACTGAAAACTCACTTTGAACAAAAGTTATGGCATTGTTGTATCACAGGTCACAAATAGTGTTTTCTCAGCGAGAGAAGGCCAAAATGAACACTTCATGCAGAACTCCTGTATTTTGATGAAAACTCACTGAAATCAAGCTGTAACTTCAAGTTTATGCATCTTTCTATGCTTTCAGGTTGAAACTTGACTGAAAACTCACTTTGAACAAAAGTTATGGCATTTTTGTATCACTGGTCACAAATAGTGTTTTCTCAGCGAGAGAAGGCCAAAATGAACACTTCATGCAGAACTCCAGTATTTTGATGAAAACTCACTGAAATCAAGCTGTAACTTCAAGTTTATGCATCTTTCTATGCTTTCAGGTTGAAACTTGACTGAAAACTCACTTTGAACAAAAGTTATGGCATTTTTTTATCACAGGTCACAAATAGTGTTTTCTCAGCGAGAGAAGGCCAAAATGAACACTTCATGCAGAACTCCTGTATTTGATGAAAACTCACTGAAATCAAGCTGTAACTTCAAGTTTATGCATCTTTCTATGCTTTCAGGTTGAAACTTGACTGAAAACTCACTTTGAACAAAAGTTATGGCTTTTCTGTGTCGCAGGTCACAAATAGCGTTTTCTCAGCGAGAGAAGGCCAAAATGAACACTTCATGCAGAACTCCTGTATTTTGATGAAAACTCACTGAAATCAAGCTGTAACTTCAAGTTTATGCATCTTTCTATGCTTTCAGGTTGAAACTTGACTGAAAACTCACTTTGAACAAAAGTTATGGCATTTTTGTATCACAGGTCACAAATAGTGTTTTCTCAGCGAGAGAAGGCCAAAATGAACACTTCATGCAGAACTCCTGTATTTTGATGAAAACTCACTGAAATCAAGCTGTAACTTCAAGTTTATGCATTTTTCTATGCTTTCAGGTTGAAACTTGAAAAAAAACTCACTTTGAACAAAAGTTATGGCATTTTTGTATCACAGGTCACAAATAGTGTTTTCTCAGCGAGAGAAGGCCAAAATGAACACTTCATGCAGAACTCCTGTATTTTGATGAAAACTCACTGAAATAAAGCTGTAACTTCAAGTTTATGCATCTTTCTATGCTTTCAGGTTGAAACTTGACAGAAAACTCACTTTGAACAAAAGTTATGGCCGTTCTGTGTCGCATGTCACAAATAGTGTTTTCTCAGCGAGAGAAGGCCAAAATGAACACTTCATGCAGAACTCCTGTATTTTGATGAAAACTCACTGAAATCAAGCTGTAACTTCAAGTTTATGCATCTTTCTATGCTTTCAGGTTGAAACTTGACAGAAAACTCACTTTTAAAAAAAGTTATGGCTTTTCTGTGTCGCAGGTCACAAATAGCGTTTTCTCAGCGAGAGAAGGCCAAAATGAACACTTCATGCAGAACTCCTGTATTTTGATGAAAACTCACTGAAATCAAGCTGTAACTTCAAGTTTATGCATCTTTCTATGCTTTCAGGTTGAAACTTGACTGAAAACTCACTTTGAACAAAAGTTATGGCATTTTTGTATCACAGGTCACAAATAGTGTTTTCTCAGCGAGAGAAGGCCAAAATGAACACTTCATGCAGAACTCCTGTATTTTGATGAAAACTCACTGAAATCAAGCTGTAACTTCAAGTTTATGCATCTTTCTATGCTTTCAGGTTGAAACTTGACAGAAAACTCACTTTGAACAAAAGTTATGGCTGTTCTGTGTCGCAGGTCACAAATAGTGTTTTCTCAGCGAGAGAAGGCCAAAATGAACACTTCATGCAGAACTCCTGTATTTTGATGAAAACTCACTGAAATCAAGCTGTAACTTCAAGTTTATGCATCTTTCTATGCTTTCAGGTTGAAACTTGACTGAAAACTCACTTTGAACAAAAGTTATGGCATTGTTGTATCACAGGTCACAAATAGTGTTTTCTCAGCGAGAGAAGGCCAAAATGAACACTTCATGCAGAACTCCTGTATTTTGATGAAAACTCACTGAAATCAAGCTGTAACTTCAAGTTTATGCATCTTTCTATGCTTTCAGGTTGAAACTTGACTGAAAACTCACTTTGAACAAAAGTTATGGCATTTTTGTATCACTGGTCACAAATAGTGTTTTCTCAGCGAGAGAAGGCCAAAATGAACACTTCATGCAGAACTCCAGTATTTTGATGAAAACTCACTGAAATCAAGCTGTAACTTCAAGTTTATGCATCTTTCTATGCTTTCAGGTTGAAACTTGACTGAAAACTCACTTTGAACAAAATTTATGGCATTTTTGTATCACAGGTCACAAATAGTGTTTTCTCAGCGAGAGAAGGCCAAAATGAACACTTCATGCAGAACTCCTGTATTTTGATGAAAACTCACTGAAATCAAGCTGTAACTTCAAGTTTATGCATCTTTCTATGCTTTCAGGTTGAAACTTGACTGAAAACTCACTTTGAACAAAAGTTATGGCATTTTTGTATCACAGGTCACAAATAGTGTTTTCTCAGCGAGAGAAGGCCAAAATGAACACTTCATGCAGAACTCCTGTATTTTGATGAAAACTCACTGAAATCAAGCTGTAACTTCAAGTTTATGCATCTTTCTATGCTTTAAGGGTTGAAACTTTACAGAAAACTCACTTTGAACAAAAGTTATGGCTGTTCTGTGTCGCAGGTCACAAATAGTGTTTTCTCAGCGAGAGAAGGCCAAAATGAACACTTCATGCAGAACTCCTGTATTTTGATGAAAACTCACTGAAATCAAGCTGTAACTTCAAGTTTATGCATCTTTCTATGCTTTCAGGTTGAAACTTGACTGAAAACTCACTTTGAAAAAAAGTTATGGCATTTTTGTATCACAGGTCACAAATAGTGTTTTCTCAGCGAGAGAAGGCCAAAATGAACACTTCATTAAGAACTCCTGTATTTTGATGAAAACTCACTGAAATCAAGCTATAACTTCAAGTTTATGCATCTTTCTATGCTTTCAGGTTGAAACTTGACAGAAAACTCACTTTGAACAAAAGTTATGGCTGTTCTGTGTCGCAGGTCACAAATAGTGTTTTCTCAGCGAGAGAAGGCCAAAATGAACACTTCATGCAGAACTCCTGTATTTTGATGAAAACTCACTGAAATCAAGCTGTAACTTCACGTTTTTGCATCTTTCTATGCTTTCAGGTTGAAACTTGACTGAAAACTCACTTTGAACAAAAGTTATGGCATTTTTGTATCACAGGTCACAAATAGTGTTTTCTCAGCGAGAGAAGGCCAAAATGAACACTTCATGCAGAACTCCTGTATTTTGATGAAAACTCACTGAAATCAAGCTGTAACTTCAAGTTTATGCATCTTTCTATGCTTTCAGGTTGAAACTTGACTGAAAACTCACTTTGAACAAAAGTTATGGCATTTTTGTATCACAGGTCACAAATAGTGTTTTCTCAGCGAGAGAAGGCCAAAATGAACACTTCATGCAGAACTCCTGTATTTTGATGAAAACTCACTGAAATCAAGCTGTAACTTCAAGTTTATGCATCTTTCTATGCTTTAAGGGTTGAAACTTTACAGAAAACTCACTTTGAACAAAAGTTATGGCTGTTCTGTGTCGCAGGTCACAAATAGTGTTTTCTCAGCGAGAGAAGGCCAAAATGAACACTTCATGCAGAACTCCTGTATTTTGATGAAAACTCACTGAAATCAAGCTGTAACTTCAAGTTTATGCATCTTTCTATGCTTTCAGGTTGAAACTTGACTGAAAACTCACTTTGAAAAAAAGTTATGGCATTTTTGTATCACAGGTCACAAATAGTGTTTTCTCAGCGAGAGAAGGCCAAAATGAACACTTCATTAAGAACTCCTGTATTTTGATGAAAACTCACTGAAATCAAGCTATAACTTCAAGTTTATGCATCTTTCTATGCTTTCAGGTTGAAACTTGACAGAAAACTCACTTTGAACAAAAGTTATGGCTGTTCTGTGTCGCAGGTCACAAATAGTGTTTTCTCAGCGAGAGAAGGCCAAAATGAACACTTCATGCAGAACTCCTGTATTTTGATGAAAACTCACTGAAATCAAGCTGTAACTTCACGTTTTTGCATCTTTCTATGCTTTCAGGTTGAAACTTGACTGAAAACTCACTTTGAACAAAAGTTATGGCATTTTTGTATCACAGGTCACAAATAGTGTTTTCTCAGCGAGAGAAGGCCAAAATGAACACTTCATGCAGAACTCCTGTATTTTGATGAAAACTCACTGAAATCAAGCTGTAACTTCAAGTTTATGCATCTTTCTATGCTTTCAGGTTGAAACTTGACTGAAAACTCACTTTGAACAAAAGTTATGGCATTTTTGTATCACAGGTCACAAATAGTGTTTTCTCAGCGAGAGAAGGCCAAAATGAACACTTCATGCAGAACTCCTGTATTTTGATGAAAACTCACTGAAATCAAGCTGTAACTTCAAGTTTATGCATCTTTCTATGCTTTCAGGTTGAAACTTGACTGAAAACTCACTTTGAACAAAAGTTATGGCATTTTTGTATCACAGGTCACAAATAGTGTTTTCTCAGCGAGAGAAGGCCAAAATGAACACTTCATGCAGAACTCCTGTATTTTGATGAAAACTCACTGAAATCAAGCTGTAACTTCAAGTTTATGCATCTTTCTATGCTTTCAGGTTGAAACTTGACTGAAAACTCACTTTGAACAAAAGTTATGGCATTTTTGTATCACAGGTCACAAATAGTGTTTTCTCAGCGAGAGAAGGCCAAAATGAACACTTCATGCAGAACTCCTGTATTTGATGAAAACTCACTGAAATCAAGCTGTAACTTCAAGTTTATGCATCTTTCTATGCTTTCAGGTTGAAACTTGACTGAAAACTCACTTTGAACAAAAGTTATGGCTTTTCTGTGTCGCAGGTCACAAATAGCGTTTTCTCAGCGAGAGAAGGCCAAAATGAACACTTCATGCAGAACTCCTGTATTTTGATGAAAACTCACTGAAATCAAGCTGTAACTTCAAGTTTATGCATCTTTCTATGCTTTCAGGTTGAAACTTGAATGAAAACTGACTTTGAACAAAAGTTATGGCATTTTTGTATCACAGGTCACAAATAGTGTTTTCTCAGCGAGAGAAGGCCAAAATGAACACTTCATGCAGAACTCCTGTATTTTGATGAAAACTCACTGAAATCAAGCTGTAACTTCAAGTTTATGCATTTTTCTATGCTTTCAGGTTGAAACTTGAAAAAAAACTCACTTTGAACAAAAGTTATGGCATTTTTGTATCACAGGTCACAAATAGTGTTTTCTCAGCGAGAGAAGGCCAAAATGAACACTTCATGCAGAACTCCTGTATTTTGATGAAAACTCACTGAAATAAAGCTGTAACTTCAAGTTTATGCATCTTTCTATGCTTTCAGGTTGAAACTTGACTGAAAACTCACTTTGAACAAAAGTTATGGCATTTTTGTATCACAGGTCACAAATAGTGTTTTCTCAGCGAGAGAAGGCCAAAATGAACACTTCATGCAGAACTCCTGTATTTTGATGAAAACTCACTGAAATCAAGCTGTAACTTCAAGTTTATGCATCTTTCTATGCTTTCAGGTTGAAACTTGAATGAAAACTGACTTTGAACAAAAGTTATGGCATTTTTGTATCAAAGGTCACAAATAGTGTTTTCTCAGCGAGAGAAGGCCAAAATGAACACTTCATGCAGAACTCCTGTATTTTGATGAAAACTCACTGAAATCAAGCTGTAACTTCAAGTTTATGCATTTTTCTATGCTTTCAGGTTGAAACTTGAAAAAAAACTCACTTTGAACAAAAGTTATGGCATTTTTGTATCACAGGTCACAAATAGTGTTTTCTCAGCGAGAGAAGGCCAAAATGAACACTTCATGCAGAACTCCTGTATTTTGATGAAAACTCACTGAAATAAAGCTGTAACTTCAAGTTTATGCATCTTTCTATGCTTTCAGGTTGAAACTTGACAGAAAACTCACTTTGAACAAAAGTTATGGCCGTTCTGTGTCGCATGTCACAAATAGTGTTTTCTCAGCGAGAGAAGGCCAAAATGAACACTTCATGCAGAACTCCTGTATTTTGATGAAAACTCACTGAAATCAAGCTGTAACTTCAAGTTTATGCATCTTTCTATGCTTTCAGGTTGAAACTTGACAGAAAACTCACTTTGAACAAAAGTTATGGCCGTTCTGTGTCGCAGGTCACAAATAGCGTTTTCTCAGCGAGAGAAGGCCAAAATGAACACTTCATGCAGAACTCCTGTATTTTGATGAAAACTCACTGAAATCAAGCTGTAACTTCAAGTTTATGCATCTTTCTATGCTTTCAGGTTGAAACTTGACAGAAAACTCACTTTGAACAAAAGTTATGGCTGTTCTGTGTCGCAGGTCACAAATAGCGTTTTCTCAGCGAGAGAAGGCCAAAATGAACACTTCATGCTGAACTCCTGTATTTTGATGAAAACTCACTGAAATCAAGCTGTAACTTCAAGT
Source organism: Aulostomus chinensis (assembly GCF_037954235.1). Taxonomy (NCBI): domain Eukaryota; kingdom Metazoa; phylum Chordata; class Actinopteri; order Syngnathiformes; family Aulostomidae; genus Aulostomus; species Aulostomus chinensis. Next base: position 89,725 of record NW_028234188.1, read on the forward strand.
TTATGCATCTTTCGATGCTTTCAGGTTGAAACTTGACTGAAAACTGACTTTGAACAAAAGTTATGGCATTTTTGTATCACAGGTCACAAATAGTGTTTTCTCAGCGAGAGAAGGTCAAAATGAACACTTCATGCAGAACTCCTGTATTTTGATGAAAACTCACTGAAATCAAGCTGTAACTTCAAGTTTATGCATCTTTCTATGCTTTCAGGTTGAAACTTGACTGAAAACTCACTTTGAACAAAAGTTATGGCATTTTTGTATCACAGGTCACAAATAGTGTTTTCTCAGCGAGAGAAGGCCAAAATGAACACTTCATGCAGAACTCCTGTATTTTGATGAAAACTCACTGAAATCAAGCTGTAACTTCAAGTTTATGCATCTTTCTATGCTTTCAGGTTGAAACTTGACAGAAAACTCACTTTAAACAAAAGTTATGGCTGTTCTGTGTCGCAGGTCACAAATAGTGTTTTCTCAGCGACAGAAGGCCAAAATGAACACTTCATGCAGAACTCCTGTATTTTGATGAAAACTCACTGAAATCAAGCTGTAACTTCAAGTTTTTGCATCTTTCTATGCTTTCAGGTTGAAACTTGACTGAAAACTCACTTTGAACAAAAGTTATGGCATTTTTGTATCACAGGTCACAAATAGTGTTTTCTCAGCGAGAGAAGGCCAAAATGAACACTTCATGCAGAACTCCTGTATTTTGATGAAAACTCACTGAAATCAAGCTGTAACTTCAAGTTTATGCATCTTTCGATGCTTTCAGGTTGAAACTTGACTGAAAACTCACTTTGAACAAAAGTTATGGCATTTTTGTATCACAGGTCACAAATAGTGTTTTCTCAGCGAGAGAAGGCCAAAATGAACACTTCATGCAGAACTCCTGTATTTTGATGAAAACTCACTGAAATCAAGCTGTAACTTCAAGTTTATGCATCTTTCTATGCTTTCAGGTTGAAACTTGACTGAAAACTCACTTTGAATAAAAGTTATGGCATTTTTGTATCACAGGTCACAAATAGTGTTTTCTCAGCGAGAGAAGGCCAAAATGAACACTTCATGCAGAACTCCTGTATTTTGATGAAAACTCACTGAAATCAAGCTGTAACTTCAAGTTTATGCATCTTTCTATGCTTTCAGGTTGAAACTTGACTGAAAACTCACTTTGAACAAAAGTTATGGCTGTTCTGTGTCACAGGTCACAAATAGCGCTTTCTCAGCGAGATAAGGCCAAAATGAACACTTCATGCAGAACTCCTGTATTTTGATGAAAACTCACTGAAATCAAGCTGTAACTTCAAGTTTATGCATCTTTCTATGCTTTCAGGTTGAAACTTGACTGAAAACTCACTTTGAATAAAAGTTATGGCATTTATGTATCACAGGTCACAAATAGTGTTTTCTCAGCGAGAGAAGGCCAAAATGAACACTTCATGCAGAACTCCTATATTTTGATGAAAACTCTCTGAAATCAAGCTGTAACTTCAAGTTTATGCATCTTTCTATGCTTTCGGGTTGAAACTTGACTGAAAACTCACTTTGAACAAAAGTTATGGCATTTTTGTATCACAGGTCACAAATAGTGTTTTCTCAGCGAGAGAAGGCCAAAATGAACACTTCATGCAGAACTCCTGTATTTTGATGAAAACTCACTGAAATCAAGCTGTAACTTCAAGTTTATGCATCTTTCTATGCTTTCAGGTTGAAACTTGACTGAAAACTCACTTTGAACAAAAGTTATGGCATTTTTGTATCACAGGTCACAAATAGTGTTTTCTCAGCGAGAGAAGGCCAAAATGAACACTTCATGCAGAACTCCTGTATTTTGATGAAAACTCACTGAAATCAAGCTGTAACTTCAAGTTTATGCATCTTTCTATGCTTTCATTTTCAAACTTGACTGAAAACTCACTTTGAATAAAAGTTATGGCATTTTTGTATCACAGGTCACAAATAGTGTTTTCTCAGCGAGAGAAGGCCAAAATGAACACTTCATGCAGATCTCCTATATTTTGATGAAAACTCTCTGAAATCAAGCTGTAACTTCAAGTTTATGCATCTTTCTATGCTTTCAGGTTGAAACTTGACTGAAAACTCACTTTGAACAAAAGTTATGGCATTTTTGTATCACAGGTCACAAATAGTGTTTTCTCAGCGAGAGAAGGCCAAAATGAACACTTCATGGAGAACTCCTGTATTTTGATGAAAACTCACTGAAATCAAGCTGTAACTTAAAGTTTATGCATCTTTCTATGCTTTCAGGTTGAAACTTGACTGAAAACTCACTTTGAACAAAAGTTATGGCATTTTTGTATCACAGGTCACAAATAGTGTTTTCTCAGCGAGAGAAGGCCAAAATGAACACTTCATGCAGAACTCCTGTATTTTGATGAAAACTCACTGAAATCAAGCTGTAACTTCAAGTTGATGCATCTTTCTATGCTTTCAGGTTGAAACTTGACAGAAAACTCACTTAGAACAAAAGTTATGGCTGTTCTGTGTCGCAGGTCACAAATAGCGTTTTCTCAGCGAGAGAAGGCCAAAATGAACACTTCATGCAGAACTCCTGTATTTTGATGAAAACTCACTGAAATCAAGCTGTAACTTCAAGTTTATGCATCTTTCGATGCTTTCAGGTTGAAACTTGACTGAAAACTCACTTTGAACAAAAGTTATGGCATTTTTGTATCACAGGTCACAAATAGTGTTTTCTCAGCGAGAGAAGGCCAAAATGAACACTTCATGCAGAACTCCTGTATTTTGATGAAAACTCACTGAAATCAAGCTGTAACTTCAAGTTTATGCATCTTTCTATGCTTTCAGGTTGAAACTTGACTGAAAACTCACTTTGAATAAAAGTTATGGCATTTTTGTATCACAGGTCACAAATAGTGTTTTCTCAGCGAGAGAGAAGGCCAAAATGAACACTTCATGCAGAACTCCTATATTTTGATGAAAACTCTCTGAAATCAAGCTGTAACTTCAAGTTTATGCATCTTTCTATGCTTTCAGGTTGAAACTTGACTGAAAACTCACTTTGAACAAAAGTTATGGCATTTTTTTATCACAGGTCACAAATAGTGTTTTCTCAGCGAGAGAAGGCCAAAATGAACACTTCTTGCAGAACTCCTGTATTTGATGAAAACTCACTGAAATCAAGCTGTAACTTCAAGTTTATGCATCTTTCTATGCTTTCAGGTTGAAACTTGACAGAAAACTCACTTTGAACAAAAGTTATGGCATTTTTGTATCACAGTTCACAAATAGTGTTTTCTCAGCGAGAGAAGGCCAAATGAACACTTCATGCAGAACTCCTGTATTTTGATGAAAACTCACTGAAATCAAGCTGTAACTTCAAGTTTATGCATCTTTCGATGCTTTCAGGTTGAAACTTGACTGAAAACTCACTTTGAACAAAAGTTATGGCATTTTTGTATCACAGGTCACAAATAGTGTTTTCTCAGCGAGAGAAGGCCAAAATGAACACTTCATGCAGAACTCCTGTATTTTGATGAAAACTCACTGAAATCAAGCTGTAACTTCAAGTTTATGCATCTTTCTATGCTTTCAGGTTGAAACTTGACTGAAAACTCACTTTGAATAAAAGTTATGGCATTTTTGTATCACAGGTCACAAATAGTGTTTTCTCAGCGAGAGAAGGCCAAAATGAACACTTCATGCAGAACTCCTATATTTTGATGAAAACTCTCTGAAATCAAGCTGTAACTTCAAGTTTATGCATCTTTCTATGCTTTCAGGTTGAAACTTGACTGAAAACTCACTTTGAACAAAAGTTATGGCATTTTTTTATCACAGGTCACAAATAGTGTTTTCTCAGCGAGAGAAGGCCAAAATGAACACTTCTTGCAGAACTCCTGTATTTTGATGAAAACTCACTGAAATCAAGCTGTAACTTCAAGTTTATGCATCTTTCTATGCTTTCAGGTTGAAACTTGACAGAAAACTCACTTTGAACAAAGTTATGGCATTTTTGTATCACAGTTCACAAATAGTGTTTTCTCAGCGAGAGAAGGCCAAAATGAACACTTCATGCAGAACTCCTGTATTTTGATGAAAACTCACTGAAATTAAGCTGTAACTTCAAGTTTATGCATCTTTCTATGCTTTCAGGTTGAAACTTGACAGAAAACTCACTTTGAACAAAAGTTATGGCCGTTCTGTGTCGCAGGTCACAAATAGCGTTTTCTCAGCGAGAGAAGGCCAAAATGAACACTTCATGCAGAACTCCTGTATTTTGATGAAAACTCACTGAAATCAAGCTGTAACTTCAAGTTTATGCATCTTTCTATGCTTTCAGGTTGAAACTTGACAGAAAACTCACTTTGAACAAAAGTTATGACTGTTCTGTGTCGCAGGTCACAAATAGCGTTTTCTCAGCGAGAGAAGGCAAAAATGAACACTTCATGCAGAACTCCTGTATTTTGATGAAAACTCACTGAAATCAAGCTGTAACTTCAAGTTTATGCATCTTTCTACGCTTTCAGGTTGAAACTTGACTGAAAACTGACTTTGAACAAAAGTTATGGCATTTTTGTATCACAGGTCACAAATAGTGTTTTCTAAGCGAGAGAAGGTCAAAATGAACACTTCATGCAGAACTCCTGTATTTTGATGAAAACTCACTGAAATCAAGCTGTAACTTCAAGTTTATGCATCTTTCTATGCTTTCAGGTTGAAACTTGACAGAAAACTCACTTTGAACAAAAGTTATGGCATTTTTGTATCACAGGTCACAAATAGTGTTTTCTCAGCGAGAGAAGGCCAAAATGAACACTTCATGCAGAACTCCTGTATTTTGATGAAAACTCACTGAAATCAAGCTGTAACTTCAAGTTTATGCATCTTTCTATGCTTTCAGGTTGAAACTTGACTGAAAACTGACTTTGAACAAAAGTTATGGCATTTTTGTATCACAGGTCACAAATAGTGTTTTCTCAGCGAGAGAAGGTCAAAATGAACACTTCATGCAGATCTCCTGTATTTTGATGAAAACTCACTGAAATCAAGCTGTAACTTCAAGTTTATGCATCTTTCTATGCTTTCAGGTTGAAACTTGACTGAAAACTCACTTTGAACAAAAGTTATGGCATTTTTGTATCACAGGTCACAAATAGTGTTTTCTCAGCGAGAGAAGGCCAAAATGAACACTTCATGCAGAACTCCTGTATTTTGATGAAAACTCACTGAAATCAAGCTGTAACTTCAAGTTTATGCATCTTTCTATGCTTTCAGGTTGAAACTTGACTGAAAACTCACTTTGAACAAAAGTTATGGCATTTTTGTATCACAGGTCACAAATAGTGTTTTCTCAGCGAGAGAAGGCCAAAATGAACACTTCATGCAGAACTCCTGTATTTTGATGAAAACTCATTGAAATCAAGCTGTAACTTCAAGTTTATGCATCTTTCTATGCTTTCAGGTTGAAACTTGACTGAAAACTCACTTTGAACAAAAGTTATGGCATTTTTGTATCACAGGTCACAAATAGTGTTTTCTCAGCGAGAGAAGGCCAAAATGAACACTTCATGCAGAACTCCTGTATTTTGATGAAAACTCACTGAAATCAAGCTGTAACTTCAAGTTTATGCATCTTTCTATGCTTTCAGGTTGAAACTTGACAGAAAACTCACTTAGAACAAAAGTTATGGCTGTTCTGTGTCGCAGGTCACAAATAGCGTTTTCTCAGCGAGAGAAGGCCAAAATGAACACTTCATGCAGAACTCCTGTATTTTGATGAAAACTCACTGAAATCAAGCTGTAACTTCAAGTTTATGCATCTTTCTATGCTTTCAGGTTGAAACTTGACTGAAAACTGACTTTGAACAAAAGTTATGGCATTTTTGTATCACAGGTCACAAATAGTGTTTTCTCAGCGAGAGAAGGTCAAAATGAACACTTCATGCAGATCTCCTGTATTTTGATGAAAACTCACTGAAATCAAGCTGTAACTTCAAGTTTATGCATCTTTCTATGCTTTCAGGTTGAAACTTGACTGAAAACTCACTTTGAAAAAAAGTTATGGCATTTTTGTATCACAGGTCACAAATAGTGTTTTCTCAGCGAGAGAAGGCCAAAATGAACACTTCATGCAGAACTCCTGTATTTTGATGAAAACTCAATGAAATCAAGCTGTAACTTCAAGTTTATGCATCTTTCTATGCTTTCAGGTTGAAACTTGACAGAAAACTCACTTTGAACAAAAGTTATGGCATTTTTGTATCACAGGTCACAAATAGTGTTTTCTCAGCGAGAGAAGGCCAAAATGAACACTTCATGCAGAACTCCTGTATTTTGATGAAAACTCACTGAAATCAAGCTGTAACTTCAAGTTTATGCATCTTTCTATGCTTTCAGGTTGAAACTTGACTGAAAACTCACTTTGAACAAAAGTTATGGCATTTTTGTATCACAGGTCACAAATAGTGTTTTCTCAGCGAGAGAAGGCCAAAATGAACACTTCATGCAGAACTCCTGTATTTTGATGAAAACTCACTGAAATCAAGCTGTAACTTCAAGTTTATGCATCTTTCTATGCTTTCAGGTTGAAACTTGACAGAAAACTCACTTTGAACAAAAGTTATGGCATTTTTGTATCACAGTTCACAAATAGTGTTTTCTCAGCGAGAGAAGGCCAAAATGAACACTTCATGCAGAACTCCTGTATTTTGATGAAAACTCACTGAAATTAAGCTGTAACTTCAAGTTTATGCATCTTTCTATGCTTTCAGGTTGAAACTTGACAGAAAACTCACTTTGAACAAAAGTTATGGCCGTTCTGTGTCGCAGGTCACAAATAGCGTTTTCTCAGCGAGAGAAGGCCAAAATGAACACTTCATGCAGAACTCCTGTATTTTGATGAAAACTCACTGAAATCAAGCTGTAACTTCAAGTTTATGCATCTTTCTATGCTTTCAGGTTGAAACTTGACAGAAAACTCACTTTGAACAAAAGTTATGACTGTTCTGTGTCGCAGGTCACAAATAGCGTTTTCTCAGCGAGAGAAGGCAAAAATGAACACTTCATGCAGAACTCCTGTATTTTGATGAAAACTCACTGAAATCAAGCTGTAACTTCAAGTTTATGCATCTTTCTACGCTTTCAGGTTGAAACTTGACTGAAAACTGACTTTGAACAAAAGTTATGGCATTTTTGTATCACAGGTCACAAATAGTGTTTTTCTAAGCGAGAGAAGGTCAAAATGAACACTTCATGCAGAACTCCTGTATTTTGATGAAAACTCACTGAAATCAAGCTGTAACTTCAAGTTTATGCATCTTTCTATGCTTTCAGGTTGAAACTTGACAGAAAACTCACTTTGAACAAAAGTTATGGCATTTTTGTATCACAGGTCACAAATAGTGTTTTCTCAGCGAGAGAAGGCCAAAATGAACACTTCATGCAGAACTCCTGTATTTTGATGAAAACTCACTGAAATCAAGCTGTAACTTCAAGTTTATGCATCTTTCTATGCTTTCAGGTTGAAACTTGACTGAAAACTGACTTTGAACAAAAGTTATGGCATTTTTGTATCACAGGTCACAAATAGTGTTTTCTCACGCGAGAGAAGGTCAAAATGAACACTTCATGCAGATCTCCTGTATTTTGATGAAAACTCACTGAAATCAAGCTGTAACTTCAAGTTTATGCATCTTTCTATGCTTTCAGGTTGAAACTTGACTGAAAACTCACTTTGAACAAAAGTTATGGCATTTTTGTATCACAGGTCACAAATAGTGTTTTCTCAGCGAGAGAAGGCCAAAATGAACACTTCATGCAGAACTCCTGTATTTTGATGAAAACTCACTGAAATCAAGCTGTAACTTCAAGTTTATGCATCTTTCTATGCTTTCAGGTTGAAACTTGACTGAAAAACTCACTTTGAACAAAAGTTATGGCATTTTTGTATCACAGGTCACAAATAGTGTTTTCTCAGCGAGAGAAGGCCAAAATGAACACTTCATGCAGAACTCCTGTATTTTGATGAAAACTCATTGAAATCAAGCTGTAACTTCAAGTTTATGCATCTTTCTATGCTTTCAGGTTGAAACTTGACTGAAAACTCACTTTGAACAAAAGTTATGGCATTTTTGTATCACAGGTCACAAATAGTGTTTTCTCAGCGAGAGGAAGGCCAAAATGAACACTTCATGCAGAACTCCTGTATTTTGATGAAAACTCACTGAAATCAAGCTGTAACTTCAAGTTTATGCATCTTTCTATGCTTTCAGGTTGAAACTTGACAGAAAACTCACTTAGAACAAAAGTTATGGCTGTTCTGTGTCGCAGGTCACAAATAGCGTTTTCTCAGCGAGAGAAGGCCAAAATGAACACTTCATGCAGAACTCCTGTATTTTGATGAAAACTCACTGAAATCAAGCTGTAACTTCAAGTTTATGCATCTTTCTATGCTTTCAGGTTGAAACCTGACTGAAAACTCACTTTGAACAAAAGTTATGGCATTTTTGTATCACAGGTCACAAATAGTGTTTTCTCAGCGAGAGAAGGCCAAAATGAACACTTCATGCAGATCTCCTGTATTTTGATGAAAACTCACTGAAATCAAGCTGTAACTTCAAGTTTATGCATCTTTCTATGCTTTCAGGTTGAAACTTGACTGAAAACTCACTTTGAACAAAAGTTATGGCATTTTTGTATCACAGGTCACAAATAGTGTTTTCTCAGCGAGAGAAGGCCAAAATGAACACTTCATGCAGAACTCCTGTATTTTGATGAAAACTCAATGAAATCAAGCTGTAACTTCAAGTTTATGCATCTTTCTATGCTTTCAGGTTGAAACTTGACTGAAAACTCACTTTGAACAAAAGTTATGGCATTTTTGTATCACAGGTCACAAATAGTGTTTTCTCAGCGAGAGAAGGCCAAAATGAACACTTCATGCAGAACTCCTGTATTTTGATGAAAACTCACTGAAATCAAGCTGTAACTTCAAGTTTATGCATCTTTCTATGCTTTCAGGTTGAAATTTGACTGAAAACTCACTTTGAACAAAAGTTATTGCATTTTTGTATCACAGGTCACAAATAGTGTTTTTCTCAGCGAGAGAAGGCCAAAATGAACACTTCATGCAGAGCTCCTGTATTTTGATGAAAACTCACTGAAATCAAGCTGTAACTTCAAGTTTATGCATCTTTCTATGCTTTCAGGTTGAAACTTGACTGAAAACTCACTTTGAACAAAAGTTATGGCATTTTTGTATCACAGGTCACAAATAGTGTTGTCTCAGCGAGAGAAGGCCAAAATGAACACTTCATGCAGAACTCCTGTATTTTGATGAAAACTCACTGAAATCAAGCTGTAACTTCAAGTTTATGCATCTTTCTATGCTTTCAGGTTGAAACTTGACAGAAAACTCACTTTGAAAAAAAGTTATGGCTGTTCTGTGTCGCAGGTCTCAAATAGTGTTTTCTCAGCGACAGAAGGCCAAAATGAACACTTCATGCAGAACTCCTGTATTTGATGAAAACTCACTGAAATCAAGCTGTAACTTCAAGTTTATGCATCTTTCTATGCTTTCAGGTTGAAACTTGACTGAAAACTCACTTTGAACAAAAGTTATGGCATTTTTGTATCACAGGTCACAAATAGTGTTTTCTCAGCGAGAGAAGGCCAAAATGAACACTTCATGCAGAACTCCTGTATTTTGATGAAAACTCACTGAAATCAAGCTGTAACTTCAAGTTTATGCATCTTTCTATGCTTTCAGGTTGAAACTTGACTGAAAACTCACTTTGAACAAAAGTTATGGCATTTTTGTATCACAGGTCACAAATAGTGTTTTCTCAGCGAGAGAAGGCCAAAATGAACACTTCATGCAGAACTCCTGTATTTTGATGAAAACTCACTGAAATCAAGCTGTAACTTCAAGTTTATGCATCTTTCTATGCTTTCAGGTTGAAACTTGACTGAAAACTCACTTTGAACAAAAGTTATGGCATTTTTGTATCACAGGTCACAAATAGTGTTTTCTCAGCGAGAGAAGGCCAAAATGAACACTTCATGCAGAACTCCTGTATTTTGATGAAAACTCACTGAAATCAAGCTGTAACTTCAAGTTTATGCATCTTTCTATGCTTTCAGGTTGAAACTTGACAGAAAACTCACTTTGAACAAAAGTTATGGCATTTTTGTATCACAGGTCACAAATAGTGTTTTCTCAGCGAGAGAAGGCCAAAATGAACACTTCATGCAGAACTCCTGTATTTTGATGAAAACTCACTGAAATCAAGCTGTAACTTCAAGTTTATGCATCCTTCTATGCTTTCAGGTTGAAACTTGACAGAAAACTCACTTAGAACAAAAGTTATGGCTGTTCTGTGTCGCAGGTCACAAATAGCGTTTTCTCAGCGAGAGAAGGCCAAAATGAACACTTCATGCAGAACTCCTGTATTTTGATGAAAACTCACTGAAATCAAGCTGTAACTTCAAGTTTATGCATCTTTCGATGCTTTCAGGTTGAAACTTGACTGAAAACTCACTTTGAACAAAAGTTATGGCATTTTTGTATCACAGGTCACAAATAGTGTTTTCTCAGCGAGAGAAGGCCAAAATGAACACTTCATGCAGAACTCCTGTATTTTGATGAAAACTCACTGAAATCAAGCTGTAACTTCAAGTTTATGCATCTTTCGATGCTTTCAGGTTGAAACTTGACTGAAAACTCACTTTGAACAAAAGTTATGGCATTTTTGTATCACAGGTCACAAATAGTGTTTTCTCAGCGAGAGAAGGCCAAAATGAACACTTCATGCAGAACTCCTGTATTTTGATGAAAACTCACTGAAATCAAGCTGTAACTTCAAGTTTATGCATCTTTCTATGCTTTCAGGTTGAAACTTGACTGAAAACTCACTTTGAACAAAAGTTATGGCATTTTTGTATCACAGGTCACAAATAGTGTTTTCTCAGCGAGAGAAGGCCAAAATGAACACTTCATGCAGAACTCCTGTATTTTGATGAAAACTCACTGAAATCAAGCTGTAACTTCAAGTTTATGCATCTTTCTATGCTTTCAGGTTGAAACTTGACCGAAAACTCACTTTGAACAAAAGTTATGGCATTTTTGTATCACAGGTCACAAATAGTGTTTTCTCAGCGAGAGAAGGCCAAAATGAACACTTCATGCAGAACTCCTGTATTTTGATTAAAACTCACTGAAATCAAGCTGTAACTTCAAGTTTATGCATCTTTCTATGCTTTCAGGTTGAAACTTGACAGAAAACTCACTTTGAACAAAAGTTATGGCATTTTTGTATCACAGGTCACAAATAGTGTTTTCTCAGCGAGAGAAGGCCAAAATGAACACTTCATGCAGAACTCCTGTATTTTGATGAAAACTCACTGAAATCAAGCTGTAACTTCAAGTTTATGCATCCTTCTATGCTTTCAGGTTGAAACTTGACAGAAAACTCACTTAGAACAAAAGTTATGGCTGTTCTGTGTCGCAGGTCACAAATAGCGTTTTCTCAGCGAGAGAAGGCCAAAATGAACACTTCATGCAGAACTCCTGTATTTTGATGAAAACTCACTGAAATCAAGCTGTAACTTCAAGTTTATGCATCTTTCGATGCTTTCAGGTTGAAACTTGACTGAAAACTCACTTTGAACAAAAGTTATGGCATTTTTGTATCACAGGTCACAAATAGTGTTGTCTCAGCGAGAGAAGGCCAAAATGAACACTTCATGCAGAACTCCTGTATTTTGATGAAAACTCACTGAAATCAAGCTGTAACTTCAAGTTTATGCATCTTTCTATGCTTTCAGGTTGAAACTTGACAGAAAACTCACTTTGAACAAAAGTTATGGCTGTTCTGTGTCGCAGGTCTCAAATAGTGTTTTCTCAGCGACAGAAGGCCAAAATGAACACTTCATGCAGAACTCCTGTATTTTGATGAAAACTCACTGAAATCAAGCTGTAACTTCAAGTTTATGCATCTTTCTATGCTTTCAGGTTGAAACTTGACTGAAAACTCACTTTGAACAAAAGTTATGGCATTTTTGTATCACAGGTCACAAATAGTGTTTTCTCAGCGAGAGAAGGCCAAAATGAACACTTCATGCAGAACTCCTGTATTTTGATGAAAACTCACTGAAATCAAGCTGTAACTTCAAGTTTATGCATCTTTCTATGCTTTCAGGTTGAAACTTGACTGAAAACTCACTTTGAACAAAAGTTATGGCATTTTTGTATCACAGGTCACAAATAGTGTTTTCTCAGCGAGAGAAGGCCAAAATGAACACTTCATGCAGAACTCCTGTATTTTGATGAAAACTCACTGAAATCAAGCTGTAACTTCAAGTTTATGCATCTTTCTATGCTTTCAGGTTGAAACTTGACTGAAAACTCACTTTGAACAAAAGTTATGGCATTTTTGTATCACAGGTCACAAATAGTGTTTTCTCAGCGAGAGAAGGCCAAAATGAACACTTCATGCAGAACTCCTGTATTTTGATGAAAACTCACTGAAATCAAGCTGTAACTTCAAGTTTATGCATCTTTCTATGCTTTCAGGTTGAAACTTGACAGAAAACTCACTTTGAACAAAAGTTATGGCATTTTTGTATCACAGGTCACAAATAGTGTTTTCTCAGCGAGAGAAGGCCAAAATGAACACTTCATGCAGAACTCCTGTATTTTGATGAAAACTCACTGAAATCAAGCTGTAACTTCAAGTTTATGCATCCTTCTATGCTTTCAGGTTGAAACTTGACAGAAAACTCACTTAGAACAAAAGTTATGGCTGTTCTGTGTCGCAGGTCACAAATAGCGTTTTCTCAGCGAGAGAAGGCCAAAATGAACACTTCATGCAGAACTCCTGTATTTTGATGAAAACTCACTGAAATCAAGCTGTAACTTCAAGTTTATGCATCTTTCGATGCTTTCAGGTTGAAACTTGACTGAAAACTCACTTTGAACAAAAGTTATGGCATTTTTGTATCACAGGTCACAAATAGTGTTTTCTCAGCGAGAGAAGGCCAAAATGAACACTTCATGCAGAACTCCTGTATTTTGATGAAAACTCACTGAAATCAAGCTGTAACTTCAAGTTTATGCATCTTTCGATGCTTTCAGGTTGAAACTTGACTGAAAACTCACTTTGAACAAAAGTTATGGCATTTTTGTATCACAGGTCACAAATAGTGTTTTCTCAGCGAGAGAAGGCCAAAATGAACACTTCATGCAGAACTCCTGTATTTTGATGAAAACTCACTGAAATCAAGCTGTAACTTCAAGTTTATGCATCTTTCTATGCTTTCAGGTTGAAACTTGACTGAAAATTCACTTTGAACAAAAGTTATGGCATTTTTGTATCACAGGTCACAAATAGTGTTTTCTCAGCGAGAGAAGGCCAAAATGAACACTTCATGCAGAACTCCTGTATTTTGATGAAAACTCACTGAAATCAAGCTGTAACTTCAAGTTTATGCATCTTTCTATGCTTTCAGGTTGAAACTTGACCGAAAACTCACTTTGAACAAAAGTTATGGCATTTTTGTATCACAGGTCACAAATAGTGTTTTCTCAGCGAGAGAAGGCCAAAATGAACACTTCATGCAGAACTCCTGTATTTTGATTAAAACTCACTGAAATCAAGCTGTAACTTCAAGTTTATGCATCTTTCTATGCTTTCAGGTTGAAACTTGACAGAAAACTCACTTTGAACAAAAGTTATGGCATTTTTGTATCACAGGTCACAAATAGTGTTTTCTCAGCGAGAGAAGGCCAAAATGAACACTTTATGCAGAACTCCTGTATTTTGATGAAAACTCACTGAAATCAAGCTGTAACTTCAAGTTTATGCATCCTTCTATGCTTTCAGGTTGAAACTTGACAGAAAACTCACTTAGAACAAAAGTTATGGCTGTTCTGTGTCGCAGGTCACAAATAGCGTTTTCTCAGCGAGAGAAGGCCAAAATGAACACTTCATGCAGAACTCCTGTATTTTGATGAAAACTCACTGAAATCAAGCTGTAACTTCAAGTTTATGCATCTTTCGATGCTTTCAGGTTGAAACTTGACTGAAAACTCACTTTGAACAAAAGTTATGGCATTTTTGTATCACAGGTCCCAAATAGTGTTTTCTCAGCGAGAGAAGGCCAAAATGAACTCTTCATGCAGAACTCCTGTATTTTGATGAAAACTCACTGAAATCAAGCTGTAACTTCAAGTTTATGCATCTTTCGATGCTTTCAGGTTGAAACTTGACTGAAAACTCACTTTGAACAAAAGTTATGGCATTTTTGTATCACAGGTCACAAATAGTGTTTTCTCAGCGAGAGAAGGCCAAAATGAACACTTCATGCAGAATTCCTGTATTTTGATGAAAACTCACTGAAATCAAGCTGTAACTTCAAGTTTATGCATCTTTCTATGCTTTCAGGTTGAAACTTGACTGAAAACTCACTTTGAACAAAAGTTATGGCATTTTTGTATCACAGGTCACAAATAGTGTTTTCTCAGCGAGAGAAGGCCAAAATGAACACTTCATGCAGAACTCCTGTATTTTGATGAAAACTCACTGAAATCAAGCTGTAACTTCAAGTTTATGCATCTTTCTATGCTTTCAGGTTGAAACTTGACTGAAAACTCACTTTGAACAAAAGTTATGGCATTTTTGTATCACAGGTCACAAATAGTGTTTTCTCAGCGAGAGAAGACCAAAATGAACACTTCATGCAAAACTCCTGTATTTTGATGAAAACTCACTGAAATCAAGCTGTAACTTCAAGTTTATGCATCTTTCTATGCTTTCAGGTTGAAACTTGACTGAAACTCACTTTGAACAAAAGTTATGGCATTTTTGTATCACAGGTCACAAATAGTGTTTTCTCAGCGAGAGAAGGCCAAAATGAACACTTCATGCAGAACTCCTGTATTTTGATGAAAACTCACTGAAATCCACCTGTAACTTCAAGTTTATGCATCTTTCTATGCTTTCAGGTTGAAACTTGACTGAAAACTCACTTTGAACAAAAGTTATGGCATTTTTGTATCACAGGTCACAAATAGTGTTTTCTCAGCGAGAGAAGGCCAAAATGAACACTTCATGCAGAACTCCTGTATTTTGATGAAAACTCACTGAAATCAAGCTGTAACTTCAAGTTTATGCATCTTTCTATGCTTTCAGGTTGAAACTTGACAGAAAACTCACTTTGAACAAAAGTTATGGCATTTTTGTATCACAGGTCACAAATAGTGTTTTCTCAGCGAGAGAAGGCCAAAATGAACACTTCATGCAGAACTCCTGTATTTTGATGAAAACTCACTGAAATCAAGCTGTAACTTCAAGTTTATGCATCTTTCTATGCTTTCAGGTTGAAACTTGACTGAAAACTCACTTTGAACAAAAGTTATGGCATTTTTGTATCACAGGTCACAAATAGTGTTTTCTCAGCGAGAGAAGGCCAAAATGAACACTTCATGCAGAACTCCTGTATTTTGATGAAAACTCACTGAAATCAAGCTGTAACTTCAAGTTTATGCATCTTTCTATGCTTTCAGGTTGAAACTTGACAGAAAACTCACTTTGAACAAAAGTTATGGCTGTTCTGTGTCGCAGGTCACAAATAGTGTTTTCTCAGCGACAGAAGGCCAAAATGAACACTTCATGCAGAACTCCTGTATTTTGATGAAAACTCACTGAAATCAAGCTGTAACTTCTAGTTTATGCATCTTTCTATGCTTTCAGGTTGAAACTTGACTGAAAACTCACTTTGAACAAAAGTTATGGCATTTTTGTATCACAGGTCACAAATAGTGTTTTCTCAGCGAGAGAAGGCCAAAATGAACACTTCATGCAGAACTCCTGTATTTTGATGAAAACTCACTGAAATCCACCTGTAACTTCAAGTTTATGCATCTTTCTATGCTTTCAGGTTGAAACTTGACTGAAAACTCACTTTGAACAAAAGTTATGGCATTTTTGTATCACAGGTCACAAATAGTGTTTTCTCAGCGAGAGAAGGCCAAAATGAACACTTCATGCAGAACTCCTGTATTTTGATGAAAACTCACTGAAATCAAGCTGTAACTTCAAGTTTATGCATCTTTCTATGCTTTCAGGTTGAAACTTGACTGAAAACTCACTTTGAACAAAAGTTATGGCATTTTTGTATCACAGGTCACAAATAGTGTTTTCTCAGCGAGAGAAGGCCAAAATGAACACTTCATGCAGAACTCCTGTATTTTGATGAAAACTCACTGAAATCAAGCTGTAACTTCAAGTTTATGCATCTTTCTATGCTTTCAGGTTGAAACTTGACTGAAAACTCACTTTGAACAAAAGTTATGGCATTTTTGTATCACAGGTCACAAATAGTGTTTTCTCAGCGAGAGAAGGCCAAAATGAACACTTCATGCAGAACTCCTGTATTTTGATGAAAACTCACTGAAATCAAGCTGTAACTTCAAGTTTATGCATCTTTCTATGCTTTCAGGTTGAAACTTGACTGAAAACTCACTTTGAACAAAAGTTATGGCATTGTTGTATCACAGGTCACAAATAGTGTTTTCTCAGCGAGAGAAGGCCAAAATGAACACTTCATGCAGAACTCCTGTATTTTGATGAAAACTCACTGAAATCAAGCTGTAACTTCAAGTTTATGCATCTTTCGAAGCTTTCAGGTTGAAACTTGACTGAAAACTCACTTGGAACAAAAGTTATGGCATTTTTGTATCACAGGTCACAAATAGTGTTTTCTCAGCGAGAGAAGGCCAAAATGAACACTTCATGCAGAACTCCTGTATTTTGATGAAAACTCTCTGAAATCAAGCTGTAACTTCAAGTTTATGCATCTTTCTATGCTTTCAGGTTGAAACTTGACTGAAAACTCACTTTGAACAAAAGTTATGGCATTTTTGTATCACAGGTCACAAATAGTGTTTTCTCAGCGAGAGAAGGCCAAAATGAACACTTCATGCAGAACTCCTGTATTTTGATGAAAACTCACTGAAATCAAGCTGTAACTTCAAGTTTATGCATCTTTCTATGCTTTCAGGTTGAAACTTGACTGAAAACTCACTTTGAACAAAAGTTATGGCATTTTTGTATCACAGGTCACAAATAGTGTTTTCTCAGCGAGAGAAGGCCAAAATGAACACTTCATGCAGAACTCCTGTATTTTGATGAAAACTCACTGAAATCAAGCTGTAACTTCAAGTTTATGCATCTTTCTATGCTTTCAGGTTGAAACTTGACTGAAAACTCACTTTGAACAAAAGTTATGGCATTTTTATATCACAGGTCACAAATAGTGTTTTCTCAGCGAGAGAAGGCCAAAATGAACACTTCATGCAGAACTCCTGTATTTTGATGAAAACTCACTGAAATCAAGCTGTAACTTCAAGTTTATGCATCTTTCTATGCTTTCAGGTTGAAACTTGACAGAAAACTCACTTTGAACAAAAGTTATGGCCGTTCTGTGTCGCAGGTCACAAATAGCGTTTTCTCAGCGAGAGAAGGCCAAAATGAACACTTCATGCAGAACTCCTGTATTTTGATGAAAACTCACTGAAATCAAGCTGTAACTTCAAGTTTATGCATCTTTCTATGCTTTCAGGTTGAAACTTGACTGAAAACTCACTTGGAACAAAAGTTATGGCATTTTTGTATCACAGGTCACAAATAGTGTTTTCTCAGCGAGAGAAGGCCAAAATGAACACTTCATGCAGAACTCCTGTATTTTGATGAAAACTCACTGAAATCAAGCTGTAACTTCAAGTTTATGCATCTTTCTATGCTTTCAGGTTGAAACTTGACTGAAAACTCACTTTGAACAAAAGTTATGGCATTTTTGTATCACAGGTCACAAATAGTGTTTTCTCAGCGAGAGAAGGCCAAAATGAACACTTCATGCAGAACTCCTGTATTTTGATGAAAACTCACTGAAATCAAGCTGTAACTTCAAGTTTATGCATCTTTCTATGCTTTCAGGTTGAAACTTGACAGAAAACTCACTTTGAACAAAAGTTATGGCTGTTCTGTGTTGCAGGTCACAAATAGTGTTTTCTCAGCGATAGAAGGCCAAAATGAACACTTCATGCAGAACTCCTGTATTTTGATGAAAACTCACTGAAATCAAGCTGTAACTTCAAGTTTATGCATCTTTCTATGCTTTCAGGTTGAAACTTGACTGAAAACTCACTTTGAACAAAAGTTATGGCATTTTTGTATCACAGGTCACAAATAGTGTTTTCTCAGCGAGAGAAGGCCAAAATGAACACTTCATGCAGAACTCCTGTATTTTGATGAAAACTCACTGAAATCAAGCTGTAACTTCAAGTTTATGCATCTTTCTATGCTTTCAGGTTGAAACTTGACTGAAAACTCACTTTGAACAAAAGTTAATGCATTGTTGTATCACAGGTCACAAATAGTGTTTTCTCAGCGAGAGAAGGCCAAAATGAACACTTCATGCAGAACTCCTGTATTTTGATGAAAACTCACTGAAATCAAGCTGTAACTTCAAGTTTATGCATCTTTCTATGCTTTCAGGTTGAAACTTGACTGAAAACTCACTTTGAACAAAAGTTATGGCATTTTTGTATCACAGGTCACAAATAGTGTTTTCTCAGCGAGAGAAGGCCAAAATGAACACTTCATGCAGAACTCCTGTATTTTGATGAAAACTCCCTGAAATCAAGCTGTAACTTCAAGTTTATGCATCTTTCTATGCTTTCAGGTTGAAACTTGACTGAAAACTCACTTTGAACAAAAGTTATGGCATTTTTGTATCACAGGTCACAAATAGTGTTTTCTCAGCGAGAGAAGGCCAAAATGAACACTTCATGCAGAACTCCTGTATTTTGATGAAAACTCACTGAAATCAAGCTGTAACTTCAAGTTTATGCATCTTTCGAAGCTTTCAGGTTGAAACTTGACTGAAAACTCACTTGGAACAAAAGTTATGGCATTTTTGTATCACAGGTCACAAATAGTGTTTTCTCAGCGAGAGAAGGCCAAAATGAACACTTCATGCAGAACTCCTGTATTTTGATGAAAACTCTCTGAAATCAAGCTGTAACTTCAAGTTTATGCATCTTTCTATGCTTTCAGGTTGAAACTTGACTGAAAACTCACTTTGAACAAAAGTTATGGCATTTTTGTATCACAGGTCACAAATAGTGTTTTCTCAGCGAGAGAAGGCCAAAATGAACACTTCATGCAGAACTCCTGTATTTTGATGAAAACTCACTGAAATCAAGCTGTAACTTCAAGTTTATGCATCTTTCTATGCTTTCAGGTTGAAACTTGACTGAAAACTCACTTTGAACAAAAGTTATGGCATTTTTGTATCACAGGTCACAAATAGTGTTTTCTCAGCGAGAGAAGGCCAAAATGAACACTTCATGCAGAACTCCTGTATTTTGATGAAAACTCACTGAAATCAAGCTGTAACTTCAAGTTTATGCATCTTTCTATGCTTTCAGGTTGAAACTTGACAGAAAACTCACTTTGAACAAAAGTTATGGCCGTTCTGTGTCGCAGGTCACAAATAGCGTTTTCTCAGCGAGAGAAGGCCAAAATGAACACTTCATGCAGAACTCCTGTATTTTGATGAAAACTCACTGAAATCAAGCTGTAACTTCAAGTTTATGCATCTTTCTATGCTTTCAGGTTGAAACTTGACAGAAAACTCACTTTGAACAAAAGTTATGACTGTTCTGTGTCGCAGGTCACAAATAGCGTTTTCTCAGCGAGAGAAGGCCAAAATGAACACTTCATGCAGAACTCCTGTATTTTGATGAAAACTCACTGAAATCAAGCTGTAACTTCAAGTTTATGCATCTTTCTATGCTTTCAGGTTGAAACTTGACTGAAAACTCACTTTGAACAAAAGTTATGGCATTTTTGTATCACAGGTCACAAATAGTGTTTTCTAAGCGAGAGAAGGTCAAAATGAACACTTCATGCAGAACTCCTGTATTTTGATGAAAACTCACTGAAATCCACCTGTAACTTCAAGTTTATGCATCTTTCTATGCTTTCAGGTTGAAACTTGACTGAAAACTCACTTTGAACAAAAGTTATGGCATTTTTGTATCACAGGTCACAAATAGTGTTTTCTCAGCGAGAGAAGGCCAAAATGAACACTTCATGCAGAACTCCTGTATTTTGATGAAAACTCACTGAAATCAAGCTGTAACTTCAAGTTTATGCATCTTTCTATGCTTTCAGGTTGAAACTTGACTGAAAACTCACTTTGAACAAAAGTTAATGCATTGTTGTATCACAGGTCACAAATAGTGTTTTCTCAGCGAGAGAAGGCCAAAATGAACACTTCATGCAGAACTCCTGTATTTTGATGAAAACTCACTGAAATCAAGCTGTAACTTCAAGTTTATGCATCTTTCTATGCTTTCAGGTTGAAACTTGACTGAAAACTCACTTTGAACAAAAGTTATGGCATTTTTGTATCACAGGTCACAAATAGTGTTTTCTCAGCGAGAGAAGGCCAAAATGAACACTTCATGCAGAACTCCTGTATTTTGATGAAAACTCCCTGAAATCAAGCTGTAACTTCAAGTTTATGCATCTTTCTATGCTTTCAGGTTGAAACTTGACTGAAAACTCACTTTGAACAAAAGTTATGGCATTTTTGTATCACAGGTCACAAATAGTGTTTTCTCAGCGAGAGAAGGCCAAAATGAACACTTCATGCAGAACTCCTGTATTTTGATGAAAACTCACTGAAATCAAGCTGTAACTTCAAGTTTCTGCATCTTTCGAAGCTTTCAGGTTGAAACTTGACTGAAAACTCACTTGGAACAAAAGTTATGGCATTTTTGTATCACAGGTCACAAATAGTGTTTTCTCAGCGAGAGAAGGCCAAAATGAACACTTCATGCAGAACTCCTGTATTTTGATGAAAACTCTCTGAAATCAAGCTGTAACTTCAAGTTTATGCATCTTTCTATGCTTTCAGGTTGAAACTTGACTGAAAACTCACTTTGAACAAAAGTTATGGCATTTTTGTATCACAGGTCACAAATAGTGTTTTCTCAGCGAGAGAAGGCCAAAATGAACACTTCATGCAGAACTCCTGTATTTTGATGAAAACTCACTGAAATCAAGCTGTAACTTCAAGTTTATGCATCTTTCTATGCTTTCAGGTTGAAACTTGACTGAAAACTCACTTTGAACAAAAGTTATGGCATTTTTGTATCACAGGTCACAAATAGTGTTTTCTCAGCGAGAGAAGGCCAAAATGAACACTTCATGCAGAACTCCTGTATTTTGATGAAAACTCACTGAAATCAAGCTGTAACTTCAAGTTTATGCATCTTTCTATGCTTTCAGGTTGAAACTTGACAGAAAACTCACTTTGAACAAAAGTTATGGCCGTTCTGTGTCGCAGGTCACAAATAGCGTTTTCTCAGCGAGAGAAGGCCAAAATGAACACTTCATGCAGAACTCCTGTATTTTGATGAAAACTCACTGAAATCAAGCTGTAACTTCAAGTTTATGCATCTTTCTATGCTTTCAGGTTGAAACTTGACAGAAAACTCACTTTGAACAAAAGTTATGACTGTTCTGTGTCGCAGGTCACAAATAGCGTTTTCTCAGCGAGAGAAGGCAAAAATGAACACTTCATGCAGAACTCCTGTATTTTGATGAAAACTCACTGAAATCAAGCTGTAACTTCAAGTTTATGCATCTTTCTATGCTTTCAGGTTGAAACTTGACTGAAAACTGACTTTGAACAAAAGTTATGGCATTTTTGTATCATAGGTCACAAATAGTGTTTTCTAAGCGAGAGAAGGTCAAAATGAACACTTCATGCAGAACTCCTGTATTTTGATGAAAACTCACTGAAATCCACCTGTAACTTCAAGTTTATGCATCTTTCTATGCTTTCAGGTTGAAACTTGACTGAAAACTCACTTTGAACAAAAGTTATGGCATTTTTGTATCACAGGTCACAAATAGTGTTTTCTCAGCGAGAGAAGGCCAAAATGAACACTTCATGCAGAACTCCTGTATTTTGATGAAAACTCACTGAAATCAAGCTGTAACTTCAAGTTTATGCATCTTTCTATGCTTTCAGGTTGAAACTTGACTGAAAACTCACTTTGAACAAAAGTTATGGCATTTTTGTATCACAGGTCACAAATAGCGTTTTCTCAGCGCGAGAAGGCCAAAATGAACACTTCATGCAGAACTCCTGTATTTTGATGAAAACTCACTGAAATCAAGCTGTAACTTCAAGTTTATGCATCTTTCTATGCTTTCAGGTTGAAACTTGACTGAAAACTCACTTGGAACAAAAGTTATGGCTGTTCTGTGTCGCAGGTCACAAATAGCGTTTTCTCAGCGAGAGAAGGCCAAAATGAACACTTCATGCAGAACTCCTGTATTTTGATGAAAACTCACTGAAATCAAGCTGTAACTTCAAGGTTATGCATCTTTCAATGCTTTCAGGTTGAAACTTGACTGAAAACTCACTTTGAACAAAAGTTATGGCATTTTTGTATCACAGGTCACAAATAGTGTTTTCTCATAGAGAGAAGGCCAAAATGAACTCTTCATGCAGAACTCCTGTATTTTGATGAAAACTCACTGAAATCAAGCTGTAACTTCAAGTTTATGCATCTTTCTATGCTTTCAGGTTGAAACTTGACTGAAAACTCACTTTGAACAAAAGTTATGGCATTTTTGTATCACAGGTCACAAATAGTGTTTTCTCAGCGAGAGAAGGCCAAAATGAACACTTCATGCAGAACTCCTATATTTTGATGAAAACTCACTGAAATCAAGCTGTAACTTCAAGTTTATGCATCTTTCTATGCTTTCAGGTTGAAACTTGACTGAAAACTCACTTTGAACAAAAGTTATGGCATTTTTTTATCACAGGTCACAAATAGTGTTTTCTCAGCGAGAGAAGGCCAAAATGAACACTTCATGCAGAACTCCTGTATTTTGATGAAAACTCACTGAAGTCAAGCTGTAACTTCAAGTTTATGCATCTTTCTATGCTTTCAGGTTGAAACTTGACTGAAAACTCACTTTGAACAAAAGTTATGGCATTTTTGTATCACAGGTCACAAATAGCGTTTTCTCAGCGCGAGAAGGCCAAAATGAACACTTCATGCAGAACTCCTGTATTTTGATGAAAACTCACTGAAATCAAGCTGTAACTTCAAGTTTATGCATCTTTCTATGCTTTCAGGTTGAAACTTGACTGAAAACTCACTTGGAACAAAAGTTATGGCTGTTCTGTGTCGCAGGTCACAAATAGCGTTTTCTCAGCGAGAGAAGGCCAAAATGAACACTTCATGCAGAACTCCTGTATTTTGATGAAAACTCACTGAAATCAAGCTGTAACTTCAAGGTTATGCATCTTTCAATGCTTTCAGGTTGAAACTTGACTGAAAACTCACTTTGAACAAAAGTTATGGCATTTTTGTATCACAGGTCACAAATAGTGTTTTCTCATAGAGAGAAGGCCAAAATGAACTCTTCATGCAGAACTCCTGTATTTTGATGAAAACTCACTGAAATCAAGCTGTAACTTCAAGTTTATGCATCTTTCTATGCTTTCAGGTTGAAACTTGACTGAAAACTCACTTTGAACAAAAGTTATGGCTGTTCTGTGTCGCAGGTCACAAATAGCGTTTTCTCAGCGCGAGAAGGCCAAAATGAACACTTCATGCAGAACTCCTGTATATTGATGAAAACTCACTGAAATCAAGCTGTAACTTCAAGTTTATGCGTCTTTCTATGCTTTCAGGTTGAAACTTGACTGAAAACTCTGAACAAAAGTTCTGGCATTTTTGTATCACAGGTCACAAATAGTGTTTTCTCAGCGAGAGAAGGCCAAAATGAACACTTCATGCAGAACTCCTGTATTTTGATGAAAACTCACTGAAATCAAGCTGTAACTTCAAGATTATGCATCTTTCTATGCTTTTCAGGTTGAAACTTGACTGAAAACTCACTTGGAACAAAAGTTATGGCATTTTTGTATCACAGGTCACAAATAGTGTTTTCTCAGCGAGAGAAGGCCCAAAATGAACACTTCATGCAGAACTCCTGTATTTTGATGAAAACTCACTGAAATCAAGCTGTAACTTCAAGTTTATGCATCTTTCTATGCTTTCAGGTTGAAACTTGACTTGAAAACTCACTTGGAACAAAAGTTATTGCATTTTTGTATCACAGGTCACAAATAGTGTTTTCTCAGCGAGAGAAGGCCAAAATGAACACTTCATGCAGAACTCCTGTATTTTGATGAAAACTCACTGAAATCAAGCTGTAACTTCAAGTTTATGCATCTTTCTATGCTTTCAGGTTGAAACTTGACTGAAAACTCACTTGGAACAAAAGTTATGGCATTTTTGTATCACAGGTCACAAATAGTGTTTTCTCAGCGAGAGAAGGCCAAAATGAACACTTCATGCAGAACTCCTGTATTTTGATGAAAACTCACTGAAATCAAGCTGTAACTTCAAGTTTATGCATCTTTCTATGCTTTCAGGTTGAAACTTGACTAAAACTCACTTTGGAACAAAAGTTATGGCATTTTTGTATCACAGGTCACAAATAGTGTTTTCTCAGCGAGAGAAGGCCAAAATGAACACTTCATGCAGAACTCCTGTATTTTGATGAAAACTCACTGAAATCAAGCTGTAACTTCAAGTTTATGCATCTTTCTATGCTTTCAGGTTGAAACTTGACTGAAAACTCACTTTGAACAAAAGTTATGGCATTTTTGTATCACAGGTCACAAATAGTGTTTTCTCAGCGAGAGAAGGCCAAAATGAACACGTTCATGCAGAACTCCTGTATTTTGATGAAAACTCACTGAAATCAAGCTGTAACTTCAAGTTTATGCATCTTTCTATGCTTTCAGGTTGAAACTTGACTGAAAACTCACTTTGAACAAAAGTTATGGCATTTTTGTATCACAGGTCACAAATAGTGTTTTCTCAGCGAGAGAAGGCCAAAATGAACACTTCATGCAGAACTCCTGTATTTTGATGAAAACTCACTGAAATCAAGCTGTAACTTCAAGTTTATGCATCTTTCTATGCTTTCAGGTTGAAACTTGACTGAAAACTCACTTTGAACAAAAGTTATGGCATTTTTGTATCACAGGTCACAAATAGTGTTTTCTCAGCGAGAGAAGGCCAAAATGAACACTTCATGCAGAACTCCTGTATTTTGATGAAAACTCACTGAAATCAAGCTGTAACATCAAGTTTATGCATCTTTCTATGCTTTCAGGTTGAAACTTGACTGAAAACTCACTTTGAACAAAAGTTATGGCATTTTTGTATCACAGGTCACAAATAGTGTTTTCTCAGCGAGAGAAGGCCAAAATGAACACTTCATGCAGAACTCCTGTATTTTGATGAAAACTCACTGAAATCAAGCTGTAACTTCAAGTTTATGCATCTTTCTATGCTTTCAGGTTGAAACTTGACTGAAAACTCACTTTGAACAAAAGTTATGGCATTTTGTATCACAGGTCACAAATAGTGTTTTCTCAGCGAGAGAAGGCCAAAATGAACACTTCATGCAGAACTCCTGTATTTTGATGAAAACTCACTGAAATCAAGCTGTAACTTCAAGTTTATGCATCTTTCTATGCTTTCAGGTTGAAACTTGACTGAAAACTCACTTTGAACAAAAGTTATGGCATTTTTGTATCACAGGTCACAAATAGTGTTTTCTCAGCGAGAGAAGGTCCAAAATGAACACTTCATGCAGAACTCCTGTATTTTGATGAAAACTCACTGAAATCAAGCTGTAACTTCAAGTTTATGCATCTTTCTATGCTTTCAGGTTGAAACTTGACTGAAAACTCACTTGGAACAAAAGTTATGGCATTTTTGTATCACAGGTCACAAATAGTGTTTTCTCAGCGAGAGAAGGCCAAAATGAACACTTCATGCAGAACTCCTGTATTTTGATGAAAACTCACTGAAATCAAGCTGTAACTTCAAGTTTATGCATCTTTCTATGCTTTCAGGTTGAAACTTGACTGAAAACTCACTTTGAACAAAAGTTATGGCATTTTTGTATCACAGGTCACAAATAGTGTTTTCTCAGCGAGAGAAGGCCAAAATGAACACTTCATGCAGAACTCCTGTATTTTGATGAAAACTCACTGAAATCAAGCTGTAACTTCAACTTTATGCATCTTTCTATGCTTTCAGGTTGAAACTTGACTGAAAACTCACTTTGAACAAAAGTTATGGCATTTTTGTATCACAGGTCACAAATAGTGTTTTCTCAGCGAGAGAAGGCCAAAATGAACACTTCATGCAGAACTCCTGTATTTTGATGAAAACTCACTGAAATCAAGCTGTAACTTCAAGTTTATGCATCTTTCTATGCTTTCAGGTTGAAACTTGACTGAAAACTCACTTTGAACAAAAGTTATGGCATTTTTGTATCACAGGTCACAAATAGTGTTTTCTCAGCGAGAGAAGGCCAAAATGAACACTTCATGCAGAACTCCTGTATTTTGATGAAAACTCACTGAAATCAAGCTGTAACTTCAAGTTTATGCATCTTTCTATGCTTTCAGGTTGAAACTTGACTGAAAACTCACTTTGAACAAAAGTTATGGCTGTTCTGTGTCGCAGGTCACAAATAGCGTTTTCTCAGCGCAAGAAGGCCAAAATGAACACTTCATGCAGAACTCCTGTATTTTGATGAAAACTCACTGAAATCAAGCTGTAACTTCAAGTTTATGCATCTTTCTATGCTTTCAGGTTGAAACTTGACTGAAAACTCACTTTGAACAAAAGTTATGGCATTTTTGTATCACAGGTCACAAATAGTGTTTTCTCAGCGAGAGAAGGCCAAAATGAACACTTCATGCAGAACTCCTGTATTTTGATGAAAACTCACTGAAATCAAGCTGTAACTTCAAGTTTATGCATTTTTCTATGCTTTCAGGTTGAAACTTGACTGAAAACTCACTTGGAACAAAAGTTATGGCATTTTTGTATCACAGGTCACAAATAGTGTTTTCTCAGCGAGAGAAGGCCAAAATGAACACTTCATGCAGAACTCCTGTATTTTGATGAAAACTCACTGAAATCAAGCTGTAACTTCAAGTTTATGCATCTTTCTATGCTTTCAGGTTGAAACTTGACTGAAAACTCACTTTGAACAAAAGTTATGGCATTTTTGTATCACAGGTCACAAATAGTGTTTTCTCAGCGAGAGAAGGCCAAAATGAACACTTCATGCAGAACTCCTGTATTTTGATGAAAACTCACTGAAATCAAGCTGTAACTTCAAGTTTATGCATCTTTCTATGCTTTCAGGTTGAAACTTGACTGAAAACTCACTTTGAACAAAAGTTATGGCATTTTTGTATCACAGGTCACAAATAGTGTTTTCTCAGCGAGAGAAGGCCAAAATGAACACTTCATGCAGAACTCATGTATTTAAATGGAAACTCACTGAAATCAAGCTGTAACTTCAAGTTTATGCATCTTTCTATGCTTTCAGGTTGAAACTTGACTGAAAACTCACTTTGAACAAAAGTTATGGCATTTTTGTATCACAGGTCACAAATAGTGTTTTCTCAGCGAGAGAAGGCCAAAATGAACACTTCATGCAGAACTCCTGTATTTTGATGAAAACTCACTGAAATCAAGCTGTAACTTCAAGTTTATGCATCTTTCTATGCTTTCAGGTTGAAACTTGACTGAAAACTCACTTTGAACAAAAGTTCTGGCATTTTTGTATCACAGGTCACAAATAGTGTTTTCTCAGCGAGAGAAGGCCAAAATGAACACTTCATGCAGAACTCCTGTATTTTGATGAAAACTCACTGAAATCAAGCTGTAACTTCAAGTTTATGCATCTTTCTATGCTTTCAGGTTGAAACTTGACTGAAAACTCACTTTGAACAAAAGTTATGGCATTTTTGTATCACAGGTCACAAATAGTGTTTTCTCAGCGAGAGAAGGCCAAAATGAACACTTCATGCAGAACTCCTGTATATTGATGAAAACTCACTGAAATCAAGCTGTAACTTCAAGTTTATGCATCTTTCTATGCTTTCGGGTTGAAACTTGACTGAAAACTCACTTTGAACAAAAGTTATGGCATTTTTGTATCACAGGTCACAAATAGTGTTTTCTCAGCGAGAGAAGGCCAAAATGAACACTTCATGCAGAACTCCTGTATTTTGATGAAAACTCACTGAAATCAAGCTGTAACTTCAAGTTTATGCATCTTTCTATGCTTTCAGGTTGAAACTTGACTGAAAACTCACTTGGAACAAAAGTTATGGCATTTTTGTATCACAGGTCACAAATAGTGTTTTCTCAGCGAGAGAAGGCCAAAATGAACACTTCATGCAGAACTCCTGTATTTTGATGAAAACTCACTGAAATCAAGCTGTAACTTCAAGTTTATGCATCTTTCTATGCTTTCAGGTTGAAACTTGACTGAAAACTCACTTTGAACAAAAGTTATGGCATTTTTGTATCACAGGTCACAAATAGTGTTTTCTCAGCGAGAGAAGGCCAAAATGAACACTTCATGCAGAACTCCTGTATTTTGATGAAAACTCACTGAAATCAAGCTGTAACTTCAAGTTTATGCATCTTTCTATGCTTTCAGGTTGAAACTTGACTGAAAACTCAATTTGAACAAAAGTTATGGCATTTTTGTATCACAGGTCACAAATAGTGTTTTCTCAGCGAGAGAAGGCCAAAATGAACACTTCATGCAGAACTCCTGTATTTTGATAAAACTCACTGAAATCAAGCTGTAACTTCAAGTTTATGCATCTTTCTATGCTTTCAGGTTGAAACTTGACTGAAAACTCACTTTGAACAAAAGTTATGGCTGTTCTGTTTCGCAGGTCACAAATAGCGTTTTCTCAGCGAGAGAAGGCCAAAATGAACACTTCATGCAGAACTCCTGTATTTTGATGAAAACTCACTGAAATCAAGCTGTAACTTCAAGTTTATGCTTCTTTCTATGCTTTCAGGTTGAAACTTGACTGAAAACTCACTTGGAACAAAAGTTATGGCATTTTTGTATCACAGGTCACAAATAGTGTTTTCTCAGCGAGAGAAGGCCAAAATGAACACTTCATGCAGAACTCCTGTATTTTGATGAAAACTCACTGAAATCAAGCTGTAACTTCAAGTTTATGCATCTTTCTATGCTTTCAGGTTGAAACTTGACTGAAAACTCACTTTGAACAAAAGTTATGGCATTTTTGTATCACAGGTCACAAATAGTGTTTTCTCAGCGAGAGAAGGCCAAAATGAACACTTCATGCAGAACTCCTGTATTTTGATGAAAACTCACTGAAATCAAGCTGTAACTTCAAGTTTATGCATCTTTCTATGCTTTCAGGTTGAAACTTGACTGAAAACTCACTTGGAACAAAAGTTATGGCATTTTTGTATCACAGGTCACAAATAGTGTTTTCTCAGCGAGAGAAGGCCAAAATGAACACTTCATGCAGAACTCCTGTATTTTGATGAAAACTCACTGAAATCAAGCTGTAACTTCAAGTTTATGAATCTTTCTATGCTTTCAGGTTGAAACTTGACTGAAAACTCACTTTGAACAAAAGTTATGGCATTTTTGTATCACAGGTCACAAATAGTGTTTTCTCAGCGAGAGAAGGCCAAAATGAACACTTCATGCAGAACTCCTGTATTTTGATGAAAACTCACTGAAATCAAGCTGTAACTTCAAGTTTATGCATCTTTCTATGCTTTCAGGTTGAAACTTGACTGAAAACTCACTTTGAAAAAAAGTTATGGCATTTTTGTATCACAGGTCACAAATAGTGTTTTCTCAGCGAGAGAAGGCCAAAATGAACACTTCATGCAGAACTCCTGTATTTTGATGAAAACTCACTGAAATCAAGCTGTAACTTCAAGTTTATGCATCTTTCTATGCTTTCAGGTTGAAACTTGACTGAAAACTCACTTTGAACAAAAGTTATGGCATTTTTGTATCACAGGTCACAAATAGTGTTTTCTCAGCGAGAGAAGGCCAAAATGAACACTTCATGCAGAACTCCTGTATTTTGATGAAAACTCACTGAAATCAAGCTGTAACTTCAAGTTTATGCATCTTTCTATGCTTTCAGGTTGAAACTTGACTGAAAACTCACTTGGAACAAAAGTTATGGCATTTTTGTATCACAGGTCACAAATAGTGTTTTCTCAGCGAGAGAAGGCCAAAATGAACACTTCATGCAGAACTCCTGTATTTTGATGAAAACTCACTGAAATCAAGCTGTAACTTCAAGTTTATGCATCTTTCTATGCTTTCAGGTTGAAACTTGACTGAAAACTCACTTGGAACAAAAGTTATGGCTGTTCTGTGTCGCAGGTCACAAATAGCGTTTTCTCAGCGAGAGAAGGCCAAAATGAACACTTCATGCAGAACTCCTGTATTTTGATGAAAACTCACTGAAATCAAGCTGTAACTTCAAGTTTATGCTTCTTTCTATGCTTTCAGGTTGAAACTTGACTGAAAACTCACTTTGAACAAAAGTTATGGCATTTTTGTATCACAGGTCACAAATAGTGTTTTCTCAGCGAGAGAAGGCCAAAATGAACACTTCATGCAGAACTCCTGTATTTTGATGAAAACTCACTCAGGTTGAAACTTGACTGAAAACTCACTTTGAACAAAAGTTCTGGCATTTTTGTATCACAGGTCACAAATAGTGTTTTCTCAGCGAGAGAAGGCCAAAATGAACACTTCATGCAGAACTCCTGTATATTGATGAAAACTCACTGAAATCAAGCTGTAACTTCAAGTTTATGCATCTTTCTATGCTTTCGGGTTGAAACTTGACTGAAAACTCACTTTGAACAAAAGTTATGGCATTTTTGTATCACAGGTCACAAATAGTGTTTTCTCAGCGAGAGAAGGCCAAAATGAACACTTCATGCAGAACTCCTGTATTTTGATGAAAACTCACTCAGGTTGAAACTTGACTGAAAACTCACTTTGAACAAAAGTTCTGGCATTTTTGTATCACAGGTCACAAATAGTGTTTTCTCAGCGAGAGAAGGCCAAAATGAACACTTCATGCAGAACTCCTGTATATTGATGAAAACTCACTGAAATCAAGCTGTAACTTCAAGTTTATGCATCTTTCTATGCTTTCGGGTTGAAACTTGACTGAAAACTCACTTTGAACAAAAGTTATGGCATTTTTGTATCACAGGTCACAAATAGTGTTTTCTCAGCGAGAGAAGGCCAAAATGAACACTTCATGCAGAACTCCTGTATTTTGATGAAAACTCACTGAAATCAAGCTGTAACTTCAAGTTTATGCATCTTTCTATGCTTTCAGGTTGAAACTTGACTGAAAACTCACTTGGAACAAAAGTTATGGCATTTTTGTATCACAGGTCACAAATAGTGTTTTCTCAGCGAGAGAAGGCCAAAATGAACACTTCATGCAGAACTCCTGTATTTTGATGAAAACTCACTGAAATCAAGCTGTAACTTCAAGTTTATGCATCTTTCTATGCTTTCAGGTTGAAACTTGACTGAAAACTCACTTTGAACAAAAGTTATGGCATTTTTGTATCACAGGTCACAAATAGTGTTTTCTCAGCGAGAGAAGGCCAAAATGAACACTTCATGCAGAACTCCTGTATTTTGATGAAAACTCACTGAAATCAAGCTGTAACTTCAAGTTTATGCATCTTTCTATGCTTTCAGGTTGTAACTTGACTGAAAACTCAATTTGAACAAAAGTTATGGCATTTTTGTATCACAGGTCACAAATAGTGTTTTCTCAGCGAGAGAAGGCCAAAATGAACACTTCATGCAGAACTCCTGTATTTTGATAAAACTCACTGAAATCAAGCTGTAACTTCAAGTTTATGCATCTTTCTATGCTTTCAGGTTGAAACTTGACTGAAAACTCACTTTGAACAAAAGTTATGGCTGTTCTGTTTCGCAGGTCACAAATAGCGTTTTCTCAGCGAGAGAAGGCCAAAATGAACACTTCATGCAGAACTCCTGTATTTTGATGAAAACTCACTGAAATCAAGCTGTAACTTCAAGTTTATGCTTCTTTCTATGCTTTCAGGTTGAAACTTGACTGAAAACTCACTTTGAACAAAAGTTATGGCATTTTTGTATCACAGGTCACAAATAGTGTTTTCTCAGCGAGAGAAGGCCAAAATGAACACTTCATGCAGAACTCCTGTATTTTGATGAAAACTCACTGAAATCAAGCTGTAACTTCAAGTTTATGCATCTTTCTATGCTTTCAGGTTGAAACTTGACTGAAAACTCACTTGGAACAAAAGTTATGGCATTTTTGTATCACAGGTCACAAATAGTGTTTTCTCAGCGAGAGAAGGCCAAAATGAACACTTCATGCAGAACTCCTGTATTTTGATGAAAACTCACTGAAATCAAGCTGTAACTTCAAGTTTATGCATCTTTCTATGCTTTCAGGTTGAAACTTGACTGAAAACTCACTTGGAACAAAAGTTATGGCATTTTTGTATCACAGGTCACAAATAGTGTTTTCTCAGCGAGAGAAGGCCAAAATGAACACTTCATGCAGAACTCCTGTATTTTGATGAAAACTCACTGAAATCAAGCTGTAACTTCAAGTTTATGCATCTTTCTATGCTTTCAGGTTGAAACTTGACTGAAAACTCACTTTGAACAAAAGTTATGGCATTTTTGTATCACAGGTCACAAAAAGTGTTTTCTCAGCGAGAGAAGGCCAAAATGAACACTTCATGCAGAACTCCTGTATTTTGATGAAAACTCACTGAAATCAAGCTGTAACTTCAAGTTTATGCATCTTTCTATGCTTTCAGGTTGAAACTTGACTGAAAACTCACTTGGAACAAAAGTTATGGCATTTTTGTATCACAGGTCACAAATAGTGTTTTCTCAGCGAGAGAAGGCCAAAATGAACACTTCATGCAGAACTCCTGTATTTTGATGAAAACTCACTGAAATCAAGCTGTAACTTCAAGTTTATGCATCTTTCTATGCTTTCAGGTTGAAACTTGACTGAAAACTCACTTGGAACAAAAGTTATGGCATTTTTGTATCACAGGTCACAAATAGTGTTTTCTCAGCGAGAGAAGGCCAAAATGAACACTTCATGCAGAACTCCTGTATTTTGATGAAAACTCACTGAAATCAAGCTGTAACTTCAAGTTTATGCATCTTTCTATGCTTTCAGGTTGAAACTTGACTGAAAACTCACTTTGAACAAAAGTTATGGCATTTTTGTGTCACAGGTCACAAATAGTGTTTTCTCAGCGAGAGAAGGCCAAAATGAACACTTCATGCAGAACTCCTGTATTTTGATGAAAACTCACTGAAATCAAGCTGTAACTTCAAGTTTATGCATCTTTCTATGCTTTCAGGTTGAAACTTGACTTAAAACCCACTTGGAAAAAAAGTTATGGCATTTTTGTATCACAGGTCACAAATAGTGTTTTATCAGCGAGAGAAGGCCAAAATGAACACTTCATGCAGAACTCCTGTATTTTGATGAAAACTCACTGAAATCAAGCTGTAACTTCAAGTTTATGCATCTTTCTATGCTTTCAGGTTGAAACTTGACTGAAAACTCACTTTGAACAAAAGTTATGGCATTTTTGTATCACAGGTCACAAATAGTGTTTTCTCAGCGAGAGAAGGCCAAAATGAACACTTCATGCAGAACTCCTGTATTTTGATGAAAACTCACTGAAATCAAGCTGTAACTTCAAGTTTATGCATCTTTCTATGCTTTCAGGTTGAAACTTGACTGAAAACTCACTTTGAAAAAAAGTTATGGCATTTTTGTATCACAGGTCACAAATAGTGTTTTCTCAGCGAGAGAAGGCCAAAATGAACACTTCATGCAGAACTCCTGTATTTTGATGAAAACTCACTGAAATCAAGCTGTAACTTCAAGTTTATGCATCTTTCTATGCTTTCAGGTTGAAACTTGACTGAAAACTCACTTTGAACAAAAGTTATGGCATTTTTGTATCACAGGTCACAAATAGTGTTTTCTCAGCGAGAGAAGGCCAAAATGAACACTTCATGCAGAACTCCTGTATTTTGATGAAAACTCACTGAAATCAAGCTGTAACTTCAAGTTTATGCATCTTTCTATGCTTTCAGGTTGAAACTTGACTGAAAACTCACTTTGAACAAAAGTTATGGCATTTTTGTATCACAGGTCACAAATAGTGTTTTCTCAGCGAGAGAAGGCCAAAATGAACACTTCATGCAGAACTCCTGTATTTTGATGAAAACTCACTGAAATCAAGCTGTAACTTCAAGTTTATGCATCTTTCTATGCTTTCAGGTTGAAACTTGACTGAAAACTCACTTTGAACAAAAGTTATGGCTGTTCTGTGTCGCAGGTCACAAATAGCGTTTTCTCAGCGAGAGAAGGCCAAAATGAACACTTCATGCAGAACTCCTGTATTTTGATGAAAACTCACTGAAATCAAGCTGTAACTTCAAGTTTATGCATCTTTCTATGCTTTCAGGTTGAAACTTGACTGAAAACTCACTTTGAACAAAAGTTATGGCATTTTTGTATCACAGGTCACAAATAGTGTTTTCTCAGCGAGAGAAGGCCAAAATGAACACTTCATGCAGAACTCCTGTATTTTGATGAAAACTCACTGAAATCAAGCTGTAACTTCAAGTTTATGCATCTTTCTATGCTTTCAGGTTGAAACTTGACTGAAAACTCACTTTGAACAAAAGTTATGGCTGTTCTGTGTCGCAGGTCACAAATAGCGTTTTCTCAGCGAGAGAAGGCCAAAATGAACACTTCATGCAGAACTCCTGTATTTTGATGAAAACTCACTGAAATCAAGCTGTAACTTCAAGTTTATGCATCTTTCTATGCTTTCAGGTTGAAACTTGACAGAAAACTCACTTTGAACAAAAGTTATGGCATTTTTGTATCACAGGTCACAAATAGTGTTTTCTCAGCGAGAGAAGGCCAAAATGAACACTTCATCCAGAACTCCTGTATTTTGATGAAAACTCACTGAAATCAAGCTGTAACTTCAAGTTTATGCATCTTTCTATGCTTTCAGGTTGAAACTTGACTGAAAACTCACTTTGAACAAAAGTTATGGCTGTTCTGTTTCGCAAGTCAGAAATAGCGTTTTCTCAGCGAGAGAAGGCCAAAATGAACACTTCATGCAGAACTCCTGTATTTTGATGAAAACTCTCTGAAATCAAGCTGTAACTTCAAGTTTATGCATCTTTCTATGCTTTCAGGTTGAAACTTGACTGAAAACTCACTTTGAACAAAAGTTATGGCATTTTTGTATCACAGGTCACAAATAGTGTTTTCTCAGCGAGAGAAGGCCAAAATGAACACTTCATACAGAACTCCTGTATTTTGATGAAAACTCACTGAAATCAAGCTGTAACTTCAAGTTTATGCATCTTTCTATGCTTTCAGGTTGAAACTTGACAGAAAACTCACTTTGAACAAAAGTTATGGCTGTTCTGTGTCGCAGGTCACAAATAGTGTTTTCTCAGCGAGAGAAGGCCAAAATGAACACTTCATGCAGAACTCCTGTATTTTGATGAAAACTCACTGAAATCAAGCTGTAACTTCAAGTTTATGCATCTTTCTATGCTTTCAGGTTGAAACTTGACTGAAAACTCACTTTGAACAAAAGTTATGGCATTTTTGTATCACAGGTCACAAATAGTGTTTTCTCAGCGAGAGAAGGCCAAAATGAACACTTCATGCAGAACTCCTGTATTTTGATGAAAACTCACTGAAATCAAGCTGTAACTTCAAGTTTATGCATCTTTCTATGCTTTCAGGTTGAAACTTGACTGAAAACTCACTTTGAACAAAAGTTATGGCTGTTCTGTGTCGCAGGTCACAAATAGCGTTTTCTCAGCGAGAGAAGGCCAAAATGAACACTTCATGCAGAACTCCTGTATTTTGATGAAAACTCACTGAAATCAAGCTGTAACTTCAAGTTTATGCATCTTTCTATGCTTTCAGGTTGAAACTTGACTGAAAACTCACTTTGAACAAAAGTTATGGCATTTTTGTATCACAGGTCACAAATAGTGTTTTCTCAGCGAGAGAAGGTCAAAATGAACACTTCATGCAGAACTCCTGTATTTTGATGAAAACTCACTGAAATCAAGCTGTAACTTCAAGTTTATGCATCTTTCTATGCTTTCAGGTTGAAACTTGACTGAAAACTCACTTTGAACAAAAGTTATGGCTGTTCTGTGTCGCAGGTCACAAATAGCGTTTTCTCAGCGAGAGAAGGCCAAAATGAACACTTCATGCAGAACTCCTGTATTTTGATGAAAACTCACTGAAATCAAGCTGTAACTTCAAGTTTATGCATCTTTCTATGCTTTCAGGTTGAAACTTGACAGAAAACTCACTTTGAACAAAAGTTATGGCATTTTTGTATCACAGGTCACAAATAGTGTTTTCTCAGCGAGAGAAGGCCAAAATGAACACTTCATCCAGAACTCCTGTATTTTGATGAAAACTCACTGAAATCAAGCTGTAACTTCAAGTTTATGCATCTTTCTATGCTTTCAGGTTGAAACTTGACTGAAAACTCACTTTGAACAAAAGTTATGGCTGTTCTGTTTCGCAAGTCAGAAATAGCGTTTTCTCAGCGAGAGAAGGCCAAAATGAACACTTCATGCAGAACTCCTGTATTTTGATGAAAACTCACTGAAATCAAGCTGTAACTTCAAGTTTATGCATCTTTCTATGCTTTCAGGTTGAAACTTGACTGAAAACTCACTTTGAACAAAAGTTATGGCATTTTTGTATCACAGGTCACAAATAGTGTTTTCTCAGCGAGAGAAGGCCAAAATGAACACTTCATGCAGAACTCCTGTATTTTGATGAAAACTCACTGAAATCAAGCTGTAACTTCAAGTTTATGCATCTTTCTATGCTTTCAGGTTGAAACTTGACAGAAAACTCACTTTGAACAAAAGTTATGGCTGTTCTGTGTCGCAGGTCACAAATAGTGTTTTCTCAGCGAGAGAAGGCCAAAATGAACACTTCATGCAGAACTCCTGTATTTTGATGAAAACTCACTGAAATCAAGCTGTAACTTCAAGTTTATGCATCTTTCTATGCTTTCAGGTTGAAACTTGACTGAAAACTCACTTTGAACAAAAGTTATGGCATTTTTGTATCACAGGTCACAAATAGTGTTTTCTCAGCGAGAGAAGGCCAAAATGAACACTTCATGCAGAACTCCTGTATTTTGATGAAAACTCACTGAAATCAAGCTGTAACTTCAAGTTTATGCATCTTTCTATGCTTTCAGGTTGAAACTTGACTGAAAACTCACTTTGAACAAAAGTTATGGCATTTTTGTATCACAGGTCACAAATAGTGTTTTCTCAGCGAGAGAAGGCCAAAATGAACACTTCATGCAGAACTCCTGTATTTTGATGAAAACTCACTGAAATCAAGCTGTAACTTCAAGTTTATGCATCTTTCTATGCTTTCAGGTTGAAACTTGACTGAAAACTCACTTTGAACAAAAGTTATGGCTGTTCTGTGTCGCAGGTCACAAATAGCGTTTTCTCAGCGAGAGAAGGCCAAAATGAACACTTCATGCAGAACTCCTGTATTTTGATGAAAACTCACTGAAATCAAGCTGTAACTTCAAGTTTATGCATCTTTCTATGCTTTCAGGTTGAAACTTGACTGAAAACTCACTTTGAACAAAAGTTATGGCATTTTTGTATCACAGGTCACAAATAGTGTTTTCTCAGCGAGAGAAGGCCAAAATGAACACTTCATGCAGAACTCCTGTATTTTGATGAAAACTCACTGAAATCAAGCTGTAACTTCAAGTTTATGCATCTTTCTATGCTTTCAGGTTGAAACTTGACTGAAAACTCACTTTGAACAAAAGTTATGGCTGTTCTGTGTCGCAGGTCACAAATAGCGTTTTCTCAGCGAGAGAAGGCCAAAATGAACACTTCATGCAGAACTCCTGTATTTTGATGAAAACTCACTGAAATCAAGCTGTAACTTCAAGTTTATGCATCTTTCTATGCTTTCAGGTTGAAACTTGACTGAAAACTCACTTTGAACAAAAGTTATGGCATTTTTGTATCACAGGTCACAAATAGTGTTTTCTCAGCGAGAGAAGGCCAAAATGAACACTTCATCCAGAACTCCTGTATTTTGATGAAAACTCACTGAAATCAAGCTGTAACTTCAAGTTTATGCATCTTTCTATGCTTTCAGGTTGAAACTTGACTGAAAACTCACTTTGAACAAAAGTTATGGCTGTTCTGTTTCGCAAGTCAGAAATAGCGTTTTCTCAGCGAGAGAAGGCCAAAATGAACACTTCATGCAGAACTCCTGTATTTTGATGAAAACTCACTGAAATCAAGCTGTAACTTCAAGTTTATGCATCTTTCTATGCTTTCAGGTTGAAACTTGACTGAAAACTCACTTTGAACAAAAGTTATGGCATTTTTGTATCACAGGTCACAAATAGTGTTTTCTCAGCGAGAGAAGGCCAAAATGAACACTTCATGCAGAACTCCTGTATTTTGATGAAAACTCACTGAAATCAAGCTGTAACTTCAAGTTTATGCATCTTTCTATGCTTTCAGGTTGAAACTTGACAGAAAACTCACTTTGAACAAAAGTTATGGCTGTTCTGTGTCGCAGGTCACAAATAGTGTTTTCTCAGCGAGAGAAGGCCAAAATGAACACTTCATGCAGAACTCCTGTATTTTGATGAAAACTCACTGAAATCAAGCTGTAACTTCAAGTTTATGCATCTTTCTATGCTTTCAGGTTGAAACTTGACTGAAAACTCACTTTGAACAAAAGTTATGGCATTTTTGTATCACAGGTCACAAATAGTGTTTTCTCAGCGAGAGAAGGCCAAAATGAACACTTCATGCAGAACTCCTGTATTTTGATGAAAACTCACTGAAATCAAGCTGTAACTTCAAGTTTATGCATCTTTCTATGCTTTCAGGTTGAAACTTGACTGAAAACTCACTTTGAACAAAAGTTATGGCTGTTCTGTGTCGCAGGTCACAAATAGCGTTTTCTCAGCGAGAGAAGGCCAAAATGAACACTTCATGCAGAACTCCTGTATTTTGATGAAAACTCACTGAAATCAAGCTGTAACTTCAAGTTTATGCATCTTTCTATGCTTTCAGGTTGAAACTTGACTGAAAACTCACTTTGAACAAAAGTTATGGCATTTTTGTATCACAGGTCACAAATAGTGTTTTCTCAGCGAGAGAAGGCCAAAATGAACACTTCATGCAGAACTCCTGTATTTTGATGAAAACTCACTGAAATCAAGCTGTAACTTCAAGTTTATGCATCTTTCTATGCTTTCAGGTTGAAACTTGACTGAAAACTCACTTTGAACAAAAGTTATGGCATTTTTGTATCACAGGTCACAAATAGTGTTTTCTCAGCGAGAGAAGGCCAAAATGAACACTTCATGCAGAACTCCTGTATTTTGATGAAAACTCACTGAAATCAAGCTGTAACTTCAAGTTTATGCATCTTTCTATGCTTTCAGGTTGAAACTTGACTGAAAACTGACTTTGAACAAAAGTTATGGCATTTTTGTATCACAGGTCACAAATAGTGTTTTCTCAGCGAGAGAAGGCCAAAATGAAAACTTCATGCAGAACTCCTGTATTTTGATGAAAACTCACTGAAATCAAGCTGTAACTTCAAGTTTATGCATCTTTCTATGCTTTCAGGTTGAAACTTGACAGAAAACTCACTTTGAACAAAAGTTAGGGCATTTTTGTATCACAGGTCACAAATAGTGTTTTCTCAGCGAGAGAAGGCCAAAATGAACACTTCATGCAGAACTCCTGTATTTTGATGAAAACTCACTGAAATCAAGCTGTAACTTCAAGTTTATGCATCTTTCTATGCTTTCAGGTTGAAACTTGACTGAAAACTCACTTTGAACAAAAGTTATGGCTGTTCTGTGTCGCAGGTCACAAATAGCGTTTTCTCAGCGAGAGAAGGCCAAAATGAACACTTCATGCAGAACTCCTGTATTTTGATGAAAACTCACTGAAATCAAGCTGTAACTTCAAGTTTATGCATCTTTCTATGCTTTCAGGTTGAAACTTGACTGAAAACTCACTTTGAACAAAAGTTATGGCATTTTTGTATCACAGGTCACAAATAGTGTTTTCTCAGTGAGAGAAGGCCAAAATGAACACTTCATGCAGAACTCCTGTATTTTGATGAAAACTCACTGAAATCAAGCTGTAACTTCAAGTTTATGCATCTTTCTATGCTTTCAGGTTGAAACTTGACAGAAAACTCACTTTGAACAAAAGTTATGGCATTTTTGTATCACAGGTCACAAATAGTGTTTTCTCAGCGAGAGAAGGCCAAAATGAACACTCCATCCAGAACTCCTGTATTTTGATGAAAACTCACTGAAATCAAGCTGTAACTTCAAGTTTAAGCATCTTTCTATGCTTTCAGGTTGAAACTTGACTGAAAACTCACTTTGAACAAAAGTTATGGCTGTTCTGTGTCGCAGGTCACAAATAGCGTTTTCTCAGCGAGAGAAGGCCAAAATGAACACTTCATGCAGAACTCCTGTATTTTGATGAAAACTCACTGAAATCAAGCTGTAACTTCAAGTTTATGCATCTTTCTATGCTTTCAGGTTGAAACTTGACAGAAAACTCACTTTGAACAAAAGTTATGGCATTGTTGTATCACAGGTCACAAATAGTGTTTTCTCAGCGAGAGAAGGCCAAAATGAACACTTCATGCAGAACTCCTGTATTTTGATGAAAACTCACTGAAATCAAGCTGTAACTTCAAGTTTATGCATCTTTCTATGCTTTCAGGTTGAAACTTGACTGAAAACTCACTTTGAACAAAAGTTATGGCATTTTTGTATCACAGGTCACAAATAGTGTTTTCTCAGCGAGAGAAGGCCAAAATGAACACTTCATGCAGAACTCCTGTATTTTGATGAAAACTCACTGAAATCAAGCTGTAACTTCAAGTTTATGCATCTTTCTATGCTTTCAGGTTGAAACTTGACTGAAAACTCACTTTGAACAAAAGTTATGGCATTTTTGTATCACAGGTCACAAATAGTGTTTTCTCAGCGAGAGAAGGCCAAAATGAACACTTCATGCAGAACTCCTGTATTTTGATGAAAACTCACTGAAATCAAGCTGTAACTTCAAGTTTATGCATCTTTCTATGCTTTCAGGTTGAAACTTGACTGAAAACTCACTTTGAACAAAAGTTATGGCTGTTCTGTGTCGCAGGTCACAAATAGCGTTTTCTCAGCGAGAGAAGGCCAAAATGAACACTTCATGCAGAACTCCTGTATTTTGATGAAAACTCACTGAAATCAAGCTGTAACTTCAAGTTTATGCATCTTTCTATGCTTTCAGGTTGAAACTTGACAGAAAACTCACTTTGAACAAAAGTTATGGCTGTTCTGTGTCTCAGGTCACAAATAGTGTTTTCTCAGCGAGAGAAGGCCAAAATGAACACTTCATGCAGAACTCCTGTATTTTGATGAAAACTCACTGAAATCAAGCTGTAACTTCAAGTTTATGCATCTTTCTATGCTTTCAGGTTGAAACTTGACTGAAAACTCACTTGGAACAAAAGTTATGGCATTTTTGTATCACAGGTCACAAATAGTGTTTTCTCAGCGAGAGAAGGCCAAAATGAACACTTCATGCAGAACTCCTGTATTTTGATGAAAACTCACTGAAATCAAGCTGTAACTTCAAGTTTATGCATCTTTCTATGCTTTCAGGTTGAAACTTGACAGAAAACTCACTTTGAACAAAAGTTATGGCATTTTTGTATCACAGGTCACAAATAGTGTTTTCTCAGCGAGAGAAGGCCAAAATGAACACTTCATCCAGAACTCCTGTATTTTGATGAAAACTCACTGAAATCAAGCTGTAACTTCAAGTTTAAGCATCTTTCTATGCTTTCAGGTTGAAACTTGACTGAAAACTCACTTTGAACAAAAGTTATGGCTGTTCTGTGTCGCAGGTCACAAATAGCGTTTTCTCAGCGAGAGAAGGCCAAAATGAACACTTCATGCAGAACTCCTGTATTTTGATGAAAACTCACTGAAATCAAGCTGTAACTTCAAGTTTATGCATCTTTCTATGCTTTCAGGTTGAAACTTGACTGAAAACTCACTTTGAACAAAAGTTATGGCATTTTTGTATCACAGGTCACAAATAGCGTTTTCTCAGCGAGAGAAGGCCAAAATGAACACTTCATGCAGAACTCCTGTATTTTGATGAAAACTCACTGAAATCAAGCTGTAACTTCAAGTTTATGCATCTTTCTATGCTTTCAGGTTGAAACTTGACAGAAAACTCACTTTGAACAAAAGTTATGGCATTTTTGTGTCTCAGGTCACAAATAGTGTTTTCTCAGCGAGAGAAGGCCAAAATGAACACTTCATGCAGAACTCCTGTATTTTGATGAAAACTCACTGAAATCAAGCTGTAACTTCAAGTTTATGCATCTTTCTATGCTTTCAGGTTGAAACTTGACTGAAAACTCACTTGAACAAAAGTTATGGCATTTTTGTATCACAGGTCACAAATAGTGTTTTCTCAGCGAGAGAAGGCCAAAATGAACACTTCATGCAGAACTCCTGTATTTTGATGAAAACTCACTGAAATCAAGCTGTAACTTCAAGTTTATGCATCTTTCTATGCTTTCAGGTTGAAACTTGACTGAAAACTCACTTTGAACAAAAGTTATGGCATTTTTGTATCACAGGTCACAAATAGTGTTTTCTCAGCGAGAGAAGGCCAAAATGAACACTTCATGCAGAACTCCTGTATTTTGATGAAAACTCACTGAAATCAAGCTGTAACTTCAAGTTTATGCATCTTTCTATGCTTTCAGGTTGAAACTTGACTGAAAACTCACTTTGAACAAAAGTTATGACTGTTCTGTGTCGCAGGTCACAAATAGCGTTTTCTCAGCGAGAGAAGGCCAAAATGAACACTTCATGCAGAACTCCTGTATTTTGATGAAAACTCACTGAAATCAAGCTGTAACTTCAAGTTTATGCATCTTTCTATGCTTTCAGGTTGAAACTTGACAGAAAACTCACTTTGAACAAAAGTTATGGCATTGTTGTATCACAGGTCACAAATAGTGTTTTCTCAGCGAGAGAAGGCCAAAATGAACACTTCATGCAGAACTCCTGTATTTTGATGAAAACTCACTGAAATCAAGCTGTAACTTCAAGTTTATGCATCTTTCTATGCTTTCAGGTTGAAACTTGACTGAAAACTCACTTTGAACAAAAGTTATGGCTGTTCTGTGTCGCAGGTCACAAATAGCGTTTTCTCAGCGAGAGAAGGCCAAAATGAACACTTCATGCAGAACTCCTGTATTTTGATGAAAACTCACTGAAATCAAGCTGTAACTTCAAGTTTATGCATCTTTCTATGCTTTCAGGTTGAAACTTGACAGAAAACTCACTTTGAACAAAAGTTATGGCATTTTTGTGTCTCAGGTCACAAATAGTGTTTTCTCAGCGAGAGAAGGCCAAAATGAACACTTCATGCAGAACTCCTGTATTTTGATGAAAACTCACTGAAATCAAGCTGTAACTTCAAGTTTATGCATCTTTCTATGCTTTCAGGTTGAAACTTGACTGAAAACTCACTTGAACAAAAGTTATGGCATTTTTGTATCACAGGTCACAAATAGTGTTTTCTCAGCGAGAGAAGGCCAAAATGAACACTTCATGCAGAACTCCTGTATTTTGATGAAAACTCACTGAAATCAAGCTGTAACTTCAAGTTTATGCATCTTTCTATGCTTTCAGGTTGAAACTTGACTGAAAACTCACTTTGAACAAAAGTTATGGCATTTTTGTATCACAGGTCACAAATAGTGTTTTCTCAGCGAGAGAAGGCCAAAATGAACACTTCATGCAGAACTCCTGTATTTTGATGAAAACTCACTGAAATCAAGCTGTAACTTCAAGTTTATGCATCTTTCTATGCTTTCAGGTTGAAACTTGACTGAAAACTCACTTTGAACAAAAGTTATGACTGTTCTGTGTCGCAGGTCACAAATAGCGTTTTCTCAGCGAGAGAAGGCCAAAATGAACACTTCATGCAGAACTCCTGTATTTTGATGAAAACTCACTGAAATCAAGCTGTAACTTCAAGTTTATGCATCTTTCTATGCTTTCAGGTTGAAACTTGACAGAAAACTCACTTTGAACAAAAGTTATGGCATTGTTGTATCACAGGTCACAAATAGTGTTTTCTCAGCGAGAGAAGGCCAAAATGAACACTTCATGCAGAACTCCTGTATTTTGATGAAAACTCACTGAAATCAAGCTGTAACTTCAAGTTTATGCATCTTTCTATGCTTTCAGGTTGAAACTTGACTGAAAACTCACTTTGAACAAAAGTTATGGCATTTTTGTATCACAGGTCACAAATAGTGTTTTCTCAGCGAGAGAAGGCCAAAATGAACACTTCATGCAGAACTCCTGTATTTTGATGAAAACTCACTGAAATCAAGCTGTAACTTCAAGTTTATGC
This sequence comes from Aulostomus chinensis, assembly GCF_037954235.1. Lineage (NCBI taxonomy): Eukaryota > Metazoa > Chordata > Actinopteri > Syngnathiformes > Aulostomidae > Aulostomus > Aulostomus chinensis. The sequence goes on from NW_028234188.1 coordinate 134,334, forward strand.
ATCTTTCTATGCTTTCAGGTTGAAACTTGACTGAAAACTCACTTTGAACAAAAGTTATGGCATTTTTGTATCACAGGTCACAAATAGTGTTTTCTCAGCGAGAGAAGGCCAAAATGAACACTTCATGCAGAACTCCTGTATTTTGATGAAAACTCACTGAAATCAAGCTGTAACTTCAAGTTTATGCATCTTTCTATGCTTTCAGGTTGAAACTTGACTGAAAACTCACTTTGAACAAAAGTTATGGCTGTTCTGTGTCGCAGGTCACAAATAGCGTTTTCTCAGCGAGAGAAGGCCAAAATGAACACTTCATGCAGAACTCCTGTATTTTGATGAAAACTCACTGAAATCAAGCTGTAACTTCAAGTTTATGCATCTTTCTATGCTTTCAGGTTGAAACTTGACTGAAAACTCATTTTGAGCAAAAGTTATGGCATTTTTTTATCACAGATCACAAATATTGTTTTCTCAGCGAGAGAAGGCCAAAATGAACACTTCATGCAGAACTCCTATATTTTGATGAAAACTCACTGAAATCAAGCTGTAACTTCAAGTTTATGCATCTTTCTATGCTTTCAGGTTGAAACTTGACTGAAAACTCACTTTGAGCAAAAGTTATGGCATTTTTGTATCACAGGTCACAAATAGTGTTTTCTCAGCGAGAGAAGGCCAAAATGAACACTTCATGCAGAACTCCTATATTTTGATGAAAACTCACTGAAATCAAGCTGTAACTTCAAGTTTATGCATCTTTCTATGCTTTCAGGTTGAAACTTGACTGAAAACTCACTTTGAACAAAAGTTATGGCATTTTTGTATCACAGGTCACAAATAGTGTTTTCTCAGCGAGAGAAGGCCAAAATGAACACTTCATGCAGAACTCCTGTATTTTGATGAAAACTCTCTGAAATCAAGCTGTAACTTCAAGTTTATGCATCTTTCTATGCTTTCAGGTTGAAACTTGACTGAAAACTCACTTTGAACAAAAGTTATGGCATTTTTGTATCACAGGTCACAAATAGTGTTTTCTCAGCGAGAGAAGGCCAAAATGAACACTTCATGCAGAACTCCTGTATTTTGATGAAAACTCACTGAAATCAAGCTGTAACTTCAAGTTTATGCATCTTTCTATGCTTTCAGGTTGAAACTTGACTGAAAACTCACTTTGAGCAAAAGTTATGGCATTTTTGTATCACAGGTCACAAATAGTGTTTTCTCAGCGAGAGAAGGCCAAAATGAACACTTCATGCAGAACTCCTATATTTTGATGAAAACTCACTGAAATCAAGCTGTAACTTCAAGTTTATGCATCTTTCTATGCTTTCAGGTTGAAACTTGACTGAAAACTCACTTTGAACAAAAGTTATGGCATTTTTGTATCACAGGTCAAAAATAGTGTTTTCTCAGCGAGAGAAGGCCAAAATGAACACTTCATGCAGAACTCCTGTATTTTGATGAAAACTCACTGAAATCAAGCTGTAACTTCAAGTTTATTCATCTTTCTATGCTTTCAGGTTGAAACTTGACTGAAAACTCACTTTGAACAAAAGTTATGGCATTTTTGTATCACAGGTCACAAATAGTGTTTTCTCAGCGAGAGAAGGCCAAAATGAACACTTCATGCAGAACTCCTGTATTTTGATGAAAACTCTCTGAAATCAAGCTGTAACTTCAAGTTTATGCATCTTTCTATGCTTTCAGGTTGAAACTTGACTGAAAACTCACTTTGAACAAAAGTTATGGCATTTTTGTATCACAGGTCACAAATAGTGTTTTCTCAGCGAGAGAAGGCCAAAATGAACACTTCATGCAGAACTCCTGTATTTTGATGAAAACTCACTGAAATCAAGCTGTAACTTCAAGTTTATGCATCTTTCTATGCTTTCAGGTTGAAACTTGACTGAAAACTCACTTTGAACAAAAGTTATGGTTGTTCTGTGTCGCAGGTCACAAATAGCGTTTTCTCAGCGAGAGAAGGCCAAAATGAACACTTCATGCAGAACTCCTGTATTTTGATGAAAACTCACTGAAATCAAGCTGTAACTTCAAGTTTATGCATCTTTCTATGCTTTCAGGTTGAAACTTGACTGAAAACTCACTTTGAACAAAAGTTATTGCATTTTTGTATCACAGGTCACAAATAGTGTTTTCTCAGCGAGAGAAGGCCAAAATGAACACTTCATGCAGAACTCCTGTATTTTGATGAAAACTCACTGAAATCAAGCTGTAACTTCAAGTTTATGCATCTTTCTATGCTTTCAGGTTGAAACTTGACAGAAAACTCACTTTGAACAAAAGTTATGGCTGTTCTGTGTCTCAGGTCACAAATAGTGTTTTCTCAGCGAGAGAAGGCCAAAATGAACACTTCATGCAGAACTCCTGTATTTTGATGAAAACTCACTGAAATCAAGCTGTAACTTCAAGTTTATGCATCTTTCTATGCTTTCAGGTTGAAACTTGACAGAAAACTCACTTTGAACAAAAGTTATGGCCGTTCTGTTTCGCAGGTCACAAATAGCGTTTTCTCAGCGAGAGAAGGCCAAAATGAACACTTCATGCAGAACTCCTGTATTTTGATGAAAACTCACTGAAATCAAGCTGTAACTTCAAGTTTATGCATCTTTCTATGCTTTCAGGTTGAAACTTGACTGAAAACTCACTTTGAACAAAAGTTATGGCTGTTCTGTGTCGCAGGTCACAAATAGCGTTTTCTCAGCGAGAGAAGGCCAAAATGAACACTTCATGCAGAACTCCTGTATTTTGATGAAAACTCACTGAAATCAAGCTGTAACTTCAAGTTTATGCATCTTTCTATGCTTTCAGGTTGAAACTTGACTGAAAACTCACTTTGAACAAAAGTTATGGCATTTTTGTATCACAGGTCACAAATAGTGTTTTCTCAGCGAGAGAAGGTCAAAATGAACACTTCATGCAGAACTCCTGTATTTTGATGAAAACTCACTGAAATCAAGCTGTAACTTCAAGTTTATGCATCTTTCTATGCTTTCAGGTTGAAACTTGACTGAAAACTCACTTTGAACAAAAGTTAGGGCATTTTTGTATCACAGGTCACAAATAGTGTTTTCTCAGCGAGAGAAGGCCAAAATGAACACTTCATGCAGAACTCCTGTATTTTGATGAAAACTCACTGAAATCAAGCTGTAACTTCAAGTTTATGCATCTTTCTATGCTTTCAGGTTGAAACTTGACTGAAAACTCACTTTGAACAAAAGTTATGGCATTTTTGTATCACAGGTCACAAATAGTGTTTTCTCAGCGAGAGAAGGCCAAAATGAACACTTCATGCAGAACTCCTGTATTTTGATGAAAACTCACTGAAATCAAGCTGTAACTTCAAGTTTATGCATCTTTCTATGCTTTCAGGTTGAAACTTGACTGAAAACTCACTTTCAACAAAAGTTATGGCATTTTTGTATCACAGGTCACAAATAGTGTTTTCTCAGCGAGAGAAGGCCAAAATGAACACTTCATGCAGAACTCCTGTATTTTGATGAAAACTCACTGAAATCAAGCTGTAACTTCAAGTTTATGCATCTTTCTATGCTTTCAGGTTGAAACTTGACAGAAAACTCACTTTGAACAAAAGTTATGGCTGTTCTGTGTATCAGGTCACAAATAGTGTTTTCTCAGCGAGAGAAGGCCAAAATGAACACTTCATGCAGAACTCCTGTATTTTGATGAAAACTCACTGAAATCAAGCTGTAACTTCAAGTTTATGCATCTTTTTATGCTTTCAGGTTGAAACTTGACTGAAAACTCACTTTGAGCAAAAGTTATGGCATTTTTTTATCACAGGTCACAAATAGTGTTTTCTCAGCGAGAGAAGGCCAAAATGAACACTTCATGCAGAACTCCTATATTTTGATGAAAACTCACTGAAATCAAGCTGTAACTTCAAGTTTATGCATCTTTCTATGCTTTCAGGTTGAAACTTGACTGAAAACTCACTTTGAAAAAAAGTTATGGCATTTTTGTATCACAGGTCACAAATAGTGTTTTCTCAGCGAGAGAAGGCCAAAATGAACACTTCATGCAGAACTCCTGTATTTTGATGAAAACTCACTGAAATCAAGCTGTAACTTCAAGTTTATGCATCTTTCTATGCTTTCAGGTTGAAACTTGACTGAAAACTCACTTTGAACAAAAGTTATGGCATTTTTGTATCACAGGTCACAAATAGTGTTTTCTCAGCGAGAGAAGGCCAAAATGAACACTTCATGCAGAACTCCTGTATTTTGATGAAAACTCTCTGAAATCAAGCTGTAACTTCAAGTTTATGCATCTTTCTATGCTTTCAGGTTGAAACTTGACTGAAAACTCACTTTGAACAAAAGTTATGGCATTTTTGTATCACAGGTCACAAATAGTGTTTTCTCAGCGAGAGAAGGCCAAAATGAACACTTCATGCAGAACTCCTGTATTTTGATGAAAACTCACTGAAATCAAGCTGTAACTTCAAGTTTATGCATCTTTCTATGCTTTCAGGTTGAAACTTGACTGAAAACTCACTTTGAGCAAAAGTTATGGCATTTTTGTATCACAGGTCACAAATAGTGTTTTCTCAGCGAGAGAAGGCCAAAATGAACACTTCATGCAGAACTCCTATATTTTGATGAAAACTCACTGAAATCAAGCTGTAACTTCAAGTTTATGCATCTTTCTATGCTTTCAGGTTGAAACTTGACTGAAAACTCACTTTGAACAAAAGTTATGGCATTTTTGTATCACAGGTCAAAAATAGTGTTTTCTCAGCGAGAGAAGGCCAAAATGAACACTTCATGCAGAACTCCTGTATTTTGATGAAAACTCACTGAAATCAAGCTGTAACTTCAAGTTTATTCATCTTTCTATGCTTTCAGGTTGAAACTTGACTGAAAACTCACTTTGAACAAAAGTTATGGCATTTTTGTATCACAGGTCACAAATAGTGTTTTCTCAGCGAGAGAAGGCCAAAATGAACACTTCATGCAGAACTCCTGTATTTTGATGAAAACTCTCTGAAATCAAGCTGTAACTTCAAGTTTATGCATCTTTCTATGCTTTCAGGTTGAAACTTGACTGAAAACTCACTTTGAACAAAAGTTATGGCATTTTTGTATCACAGGTCACAAATAGTGTTTTCTCAGCGAGAGAAGGCCAAAATGAACACTTCATGCAGAACTCCTGTATTTTGATGAAAACTCACTGAAATCAAGCTGTAACTTCAAGTTTATGCATCTTTCTATGCTTTCAGGTTGAAACTTGACTGAAAACTCACTTTGAACAAAAGTTATGGCTGTTCTGTGTCGCAGGTCACAAATAGCGTTTTCTCAGCGAGAGAAGGCCAAAATGAACACTTCATGCAGAACTCCTGTATTTTGATGAAAACTCACTGAAATCAAGCTGTAACTTCAAGTTTATGCATCTTTCTATGCTTTCAGGTTGAAACTTGACTGAAAACTCACTTTGAACAAAAGTTATTGCATTTTTGTATCACAGGTCACAAATAGTGTTTTCTCAGCGAGAGAAGGCCAAAATGAACACTTCATGCAGAACTCCTGTATTTTGATGAAAACTCACTGAAATCAAGCTGTAACTTCAAGTTTATGCATCTTTCTATGCTTTCAGGTTGAAACTTGACAGAAAACTCACTTTGAACAAAAGTTATGGCTGTTCTGTGTCTCAGGTCACAAATAGTGTTTTCTCAGCGAGAGAAGGCCAAAATGAACACTTCATGCAGAACTCCTGTATTTTGATGAAAACTCACTGAAATCAAGCTGTAACTTCAAGTTTATGCATCTTTCTATGCTTTCAGGTTGAAACTTGACAGAAAACTCACTTTGAACAAAAGTTATGGCCGTTCTGTGTCGCAGGTCACAAATAGCGTTTTCTCAGCGAGAGAAGGCCAAAATGAACACTTCATGCAGAACTCCTGTATTTTGATGAAAACTCACTGAAATCAAGCTGTAACTTCAAGTTTATGCATCTTTCTATGCTTTCAGGTTGAAACTTGACTGAAAACTCACTTTGAACAAAAGTTATGGCTGTTCTGTGTCGCAGGTCACAAATAGCGTTTTCTCAGCGAGAGAAGGCCAAAATGAACACTTCATGCAGAACTCCTGTATTTTGATGAAAACTCACTGAAATCAAGCTGTAACTTCAAGTTTATGCATCTTTCTATGCTTTCAGGTTGAAACTTGACTGAAAACTCACTTTGAACAAAAGTTATGGCATTTTTGTATCACAGGTCACAAATAGTGTTTTCTCAGCGAGAGAAGGTCAAAATGAACACTTCATGCAGAACTCCTGTATTTTGATGAAAACTCACTGAAATCAAGCTGTAACTTCAAGTTTATGCATCTTTCTATGCTTTCAGGTTGAAACTTGACTGAAAACTCACTTTGAACACAAGTTATGGCATTTTTGTATCACAGGTCACAAATAGTGTTTTCTCAGCGAGAGAAGGCCAAAATGAACACTTCATGCAGAACTCCTGTATTTTGATGAAAACTCACTGAAATCAAGCTGTAACTTCAAGTTTATGCATCTTTCTATGCTTTCAGGTTGAAACTTGACTGAAAACTCACTTTGAACAAAAGTTATGGCATTTTTGTATCACAGGTCACAAATAGTGTTTTCTCAGCGAGAGAAGGCCAAAATGAACACTTCATGCAGAACTCCTGTATTTTGATGAAAACTCACTGAAATCAAGCTGTAACTTCAAGTTTATGCATCTTTCTATGCTTTCAGGTTGAAACTTGACAGAAAACTCACTTTGAACAAAAGTTATGGCCGTTCTGTGTCGCAGGTCACAAATAGCGTTTTCTCAGCGAGAGAAGGCCAAAATGAACACTTCATGCAGAACTCCTGTATTTTGATGAAAACTCACTGAAATCAAGCTGTAACTTCAAGTTTATGCATCTTTCTATGCTTTCAGGTTGAAACTTGACAGAAAACTCACTTTGAACAAAAGTTATGGCTGTTCTGTGTCGCAGGTCACAAATAGCGTTTTCTCAGCGAGAGAAGGCCAAAATGAACACTTCATGCAGAACTCCTGTATTTTGATGAAAACTCACTGAAATCAAGCTGTAACTTCAAGTTTATGCATCTTTCTATGCTTTCAGGTTGAAACTTGACTGAAAACTCACTTTGAACAAAAGTTATGGCATTTTTGTATCACAGGTCACAAATAGTGTTTTCTCAGCGAGAGAAGGCCAAAATGAACACTTCATGCAGAACTCCTGTATTTTGATGAAAACTCTCTGAAATCAAGCTGTAACTTCAAGTTTATGCATCTTTCTATGCTTTCAGGTTGAAACTTGACTGAAAACTCAATTTGAACAAAAGTTATGGCATTTTTGTATCACAGGTCACAAATAGTGTTTTCTCAGCGAGAGAAGGCCAAAATGAACACTTCATGCAGAACTCCTGTATTTTGATGAAAACTCACTGAAATCAAGCTGTAACTTCAAGTTTATGCATCTTTCTATGCTTTCAGGTTGAAACTTGACTGAAAACTCACTTTGAGCAAAAGTTATGGCATTTTTTTATCACAGGTCACAAATAGTGTTTTCTCAGCGAGAGAAGGCCAAAATGAACACTTCATGCAGAACTCCTATATTTTGATGAAAACTCACTGAAATCAAGCTGTAACTTCAAGTTTATGCATCTTTCTATGCTTTCAGGTTGAAACTTGACTGAAAACTCACTTTGAACAAAAGTTATGGCATTTTTGTATCACAGGTCACAAATAGTGTTTTCTCAGCGAGAGAAGGCCAAAATGAACACTTCATGCAGAACTCCTGTATTTTGATGAAAACTCACTGAAATCAAGCTGTAACTTCAAGTTTATTCATCTTTCTATGCTTTCAGGTTGAAACTTGACTGAAAACTCACTTTGAACAAAAGTTATGGCATTTTTGTATCACAGGTCACAAATAGTGTTTTCTCAGCGAGAGAAGGCCAAAATGAACACTTCATGCAGAACTCCTGTATTTTGATGAAAACTCTCTGAAATCAAGCTGTAACTTCAAGTTTATGCATCTTTCTATGCTTTCAGGTTGAAACTTGACTGAAAACTCACTTTGAACAAAAGTTATGGCATTTTTGTATCACAGGTCACAAATAGTGTTTTCTCAGCGAGAGAAGGCCAAAATGAACACTTCATGCAGAACTCCTGTATTTTGATGAAAACTCACTGAAATCAAGCTGTAACTTCAAGTTTATGCATCTTTCTATGCTTTCAGGTTGAAACTTGACTGAAAACTCACTTTGAACAAAAGTTATGGCTGTTCTGTGTCGCAGGTCACAAATAGCGTTTTCTCAGCGAGAGAAGGCCAAAATGAACACTTCATGCAGAACTCCTGTATTTTGATGAAAACTCACTGAAATCAAGCTGTAACTTCAAGTTTATGCATCTTTCTATGCTTTCAGGTTGAAACTTGACTGAAAACTCACTTTGAACAAAAGTTATTGCATTTTTGTATCACAGGTCACAAATAGTGTTTTCTCAGCGAGAGAAGGCCAAAATGAACACTTCATGCAGAACTCCTGTATTTTGATGAAAACTCACTGAAATCAAGCTGTAACTTCAAGTTTATGCATCTTTCTATGCTTTCAGGTTGAAACTTGACAGAAAACTCACTTTGAACAAAAGTTATGGCTGTTCTGTGTCTCAGGTCACAAATAGTGTTTTCTCAGCGAGAGAAGGCCAAAATGAACACTTCATGCAGAACTCCTGTATTTTGATGAAAACTCACTGAAATCAAGCTGTAACTTCAAGTTTATGCATCTTTCTATGCTTTCAGGTTGAAACTTGACAGAAAACTCACTTTGAACAAAAGTTATGGCCGTTCTGTGTCGCAGGTCACAAATAGCGTTTTCTCAGCGAGAGAAGGCCAAAATGAACACTTCATGCAGAACTCCTGTATTTTGATGAAAACTCACTGAAATCAAGCTGTAACTTCAAGTTTATGCATCTTTCTATGCTTTCAGGTTGAAACTTGACTGAAAACTCACTTTGAACAAAAGTTATGGCTGTTCTGTGTCGCAGGTCACAAATAGCGTTTTCTCAGCGAGAGAAGGCCAAAATGAACACTTCATGCAGAACTCCTGTATTTTGATGAAAACTCACTGAAATCAAGCTGTAACTTCAAGTTTATGCATCTTTCTATGCTTTCAGGTTGAAACTTGACTGAAAACTCACTTTGAACAAAAGTTATGGCATTTTTGTATCACAGGTCACAAATAGTGTTTTCTCAGCGAGAGAAGGTCAAAATGAACACTTCATGCAGAACTCCTGTATTTTGATGAAAACTCACTGAAATCAAGCTGTAACTTCAAGTTTATGCATCTTTCTATGCTTTCAGGTTGAAACTTGACTGAAAACTCACTTTGAACAAAAGTTATGGCATTTTTGTATCACAGGTCACAAATAGTGTTTTCTCAGCGAGAGAAGGCCAAAATGAACACTTCATGCAGAACTCCTATATTTTGATGAAAACTCACTGAAATCAAGCTGTAACTTCAAGTTTATGCATCTTTCTATGCTTTCAGGTTGAAACTTGACTGAAAACTCACTTTGAACAAAAGTTATGGCATTTTTGTATCACAGGTCACAAATAGTGTTTTCTCAGCGAGAGAAGGCCAAAATGAACACTTCATGCAGAACTCCTGTATTTTGATGAAAACTCACTGAAATCAAGCTGTAACTTCAAGTTTATGCATCTTTCTATGCTTTCAGGTTGAAACTTGACAGAAAACTCACTTTGAACAAAAGTTATGGCCGTTCTGTGTCGCAGGTCACAAATAGCGTTTTCTCAGCGAGAGAAGGCCAAAATGAACACTTCATGCAGAACTCCTGTATTTTGATGAAAACTCACTGAAATCAAGCTGTAACTTCAAGTTTATGCATCTTTCTATGCTTTCAGGTTGAAACTTGACAGAAAACTCACTTTGAACAAAAGTTATGGCTGTTCTGTGTCGCAGGTCACAAATAGCGTTTTCTCACCGAGAGAAGGCCAAAATGAACACTTCATGCAGAACTCCTGTATTTTGATGAAAACTCACTGAAATCAAGCTGTAACTTCAAGTTTATGCATCTTTCTCAAGTTTCAGGTTGAAACTTGACTGAAAACTCACTTTGAACAAAAGTTATGGCATTTTTGTATCACAGGTCACAAATAGTGTTTTCTCAGCGAGAGAAGGCCAAAATGAACACTTAATGCAGAACTCCTGTATTTTTAATGAAAACTCTCTGAAATCAAGCTGTAACTTCAAGTTTATGCATCTTTCTATGCTTTCAGGTTGAAACTTGACTGAAAACTCACTTTGAACAAAAGTTATGGCATTTTTGTATCACAGGTCACAAATAGTGTTTTCTCAGCGAGAGAAGGCCAAAATGAACACTTCATGCAGAACTCCTGTATTTTGATGAAAACTCACTGAAATCAAGCTGTAACTTCAAGTTTATGCATCTTTCTATGCTTTCAGGTTGAAACTTGACAGAAAACTCACTTTGAACAAAAGTTATGGCCGTTCTGTGTCGCAGGTCACAAATAGCGTTTTCTCAGCGAGAGAAGGCCAAAATGAACACTTCATGCAGAACTCCTGTATTTTGATGAAAACTCACTGAAATCAAGCTGTAACTTCAAGTTTATGCATCTTTCTATGCTTTCAGGTTGAAACTTGACAGAAAACTCACTTTGAACAAAAGTTATGGCTGTTCTGTGTCGCAGGTCACAAATAGCGTTTTCTCACCGAGAGAAGGCCAAAATGAACACTTCATGCAGAACTCCTGTATTTTGATGAAAACTCACTGAAATCAAGCTGTAACTTCAAGTTTATGCATCTTTCTATGCTTTCAGGTTGAAACTTGACTGAAAACTCACTTTGAACAAAAGTTATGGCATTTTTGTATCACAGGTCACAAATAGTGTTTTCTCAGCGAGAGAAGGCCAAAATGAACACTTCATGCAGAACTCCTGTATTTTGATGAAAACTCACTGAAATCAAGCTGTAACTTCAAGTTTATGCATCTTTCTATGCTTTCAGGTTGAAACTTGACTGAAAACTCACTTTGAGCAAAAGTTATGGCATTTTTTTACCACAGGTCACAAATAGTGTTTTCTCAGCGAGAGAAGGCCAAAATGAACACTTCATGCAGAACTCCTATATTTTGATGAAAACTCACTGAAATCAAGCTGTAACTTCAAGTTTATGCATCTTTCTATGCTTTCAGGTTGAAACTTGACTGAAAACTCACTTTGAACAAAAGTTATGGCATTTTTGTATCACAGGTCACAAATAGTGTTTTCTCAGCGAGAGAAGGCCAAAATGAACACTTCATGCAGAACTCCTGTATTTTGATGAAAACTCACTGAAATCAAGCTGTAACTTCAAGTTTATTCATCTTTCTATGCTTTCAGGTTGAAACTTGACTGAAAACTCACTTTGAACAAAAGTTATGGCATTTTTGTATCACAGGTCACAAATAGTGTTTTCTCAGCGAGAGAAGGCCAAAATGAACACTTCATGCAGAACTCCTGTATTTTGATGAAAACTCTCTGAAATCAAGCTGTAACTTCAAGTTTATGCATCTTTCTATGCTTTCAGGTTGAAACTTGACTGAAAACTCACTTTGAACAAAAGTTATGGCATTTTTGTATCACAGGTCACAAATAGTGTTTTCTCAGCGAGAGAAGGCCAAAATGAACACTTCATGCAGAACTCCTTTATTTTGATGAAAACTCACTGAAATCAAGCTGTAACTTCAAGTTTATGCATCTTTCTATGCTTTCAGGTTGAAACTTGACAGAAAACTCACTTTGAACAAAAGTTATGGCCGTTCTTTGTCGCAGGTCACAAATAGCGTTTTCTCAGCGAGAGAAGGCCAAAATGAACACTTCATGCAGAACTCCTGTATTTTGATGAAAACTCACTGAAATCAAGCTGTAACTTCAAGTTTATGCATCTTTCTATGCTTTCAGGTTGAAACTTGACTGAAAACTCACTTTGAACAAAAGTTATGGCTGTTCTGTGTCGCAGGTCACAAATAGCGTTTTCTCAGCGAGAGAAGGCCAAAATGAACACTTAATGCAGAACTCCTGTATTTTGATGAAAACTCACTGAAATCAAGCTGTAACTTCAAGTTTATGCATCTTTCTATGCTTTCAGGTTGAAACTTGACTGAAAACTCACTTTGAACAAAAGTTATGGCATTTTTGTATCACAGGTCACAAATAGTGTTTTCTCAGCGAGAGAAGGTCAAAATGAACACTTCATGCAGAACTCCTGTATTTTGATGAAAACTCACTGAAATCAAGCTGTAACTTCAAGTTTATGCATCTTTCTATGCTTTCAGGTTGAAACTTGACTGAAAACTCACTTTGAACAAAAGTTATGGCATTTTTGTATCACAGGTCACAAATAGTGTTTTCTCAGCGAGAGAAGGCCAAAATGAACACTTCATGCAGAACTCCTGTATTTTGATGAAAACTCACTGAAATCAAGCTGTAACTTCAAGTTTATGCATCTTTCTATGCTTTCAGGTTGAAACTTGACTGAAAACTCACTTTGAACAAAAGTTATGGCATTTTTGTATCACAGGTCACAAATAGTGTTTTCTCAGCGAGAGAAGGCCAAAATGAACACTTCATGCAGAACTCCTGTATTTTGATGAAAACTCACTGAAATCAAGCTGTAACTTCAAGTTTATGCATCTTTCTATGCTTTCAGGTTGAAACTTGACAGAAAACTCACTTTGAACAAAAGTTATGGCTGTTCTGTGTCGCAGGTCAAAAATAGCGTTTTCTCAGCGAGAGAAGGCCAAAATGAACACTTCATGCAGAACTCCTGTATTTTGATGAAAACTCACTGAAATCAAGCTGTAACTTCAAGTTTATGCATCTTTCTATGCTTTCAGGTTGAAACTTGACTGAAAACTCACTTTGAACAAAAGTTATGGCATTTTTGTATCACAGGTCACAAATAGTGTTTTCTCAGCGAGAGAAGGTCAAAATGAACACTTCATGCAGAACTCCTGTATTTTGATGAAAACTCACTGAAATCAAGCTGTAACTTCAAGTTTATGCATCTTTCTATGCTTTCAGGTTGAAACTTGACTGAAAACTCACTTGGAACAAAAGTTATGGCATTTTTTTATCACAGGTCACAAATAGTGTTTTCTCAGCGAGAGAAGGCCAAAATGAACACTTCATGCAGAACTCCTGTATTTTGATGAAAACTCACTGAAATCAAGCTGTAACTTCAAGTTTATGCATCTTTCTATGCTTTCAGGTTGAAACTTGACTGAAAACTCACTTTGAACAAAAGTTATGGCATTTTTGTATCACAGGTCACAAATAGTGTTTTCTCAGCGAGAGAAGGCCAAAATGAACACTTCATGCAGAACTCCTGTATTTTGATGAAAACTCACTGAAATCAAGCTGTAACTTCAAGTTTATGCATCTTTCTATGCTTTCAGGTTGAAACTTGACAGAAAACTCACTTTGAACAAAAGTTATGGCTGTTCTGTGTCGCAGGTCAAAATAGCGTTTTCTCAGCGAGAGAAGGCCAAAATGAACACTTCATGCAGAACTCCTGTATTTTGATGAAAACTCACTGAAATCAAGCTGTAACTTCAAGTTTATGCATCTTTCTATGCTTTCAGGTTGAAACTTGACTGAAAACTCACTTTGAACAAAAGTTAGGGCATTTTTGTATCACAGGTCACAAATAGTGTTTTCTCAGCGAGAGAAGGTCAAAATGAACACTTCATGCAGAACTCCTGTATTTTGATGAAAACTCACTGAAATCAAGCTGTAACTTCAAGTTTATGCATCTTTCTATGCTTTCAGGTTGAAACTTGACTGAAAACTCACTTTGAGCAAAAGTTATGGCATTTTTTTATCACAGGTCACAAATAGTGTTTTCTCAGCGAGAGAAGGCCAAAATGAACACTTCATGCAGAACTCCTATATTTTGATGAAAACTCACTGAAATCAAGCTGTAACTTCAAGTTTATGCATCTTTCTATGCTTTCAGGTTGAAACTTGACTGAAAACTCACTTTGAACAAAAGTTATGGCGTTTTTGTATCACAGGTCACAAATAGTGTTTTCTCAGCGAGAGAAGGCCAAAATGAACACTTCATGCAGAACTCCTGTATTTTGATGAAAACTCACTGAAATCAAGCTGTAACTTCAAGTTTATTCATCTTTCTATGCTTTCAGGTTGAAACTTGACTGAAAACTCACTTTGAACAAAAGTTATGGCTGTTCTGTGTCGCAGGTCACAAATAGCGTTTTCTCAGCGAGAGAAGGCCAAAATGAACACTTAATGCAGAACTCCTGTATTTGATGAAAACTCACTGAAATCAAGCTGTAACTTCAAGTTTATGCATCTTTCTATGCTTTCAGGTTGAAACTTGACTGAAAACTCACTTTGAACAAAAGTTATGGCATTTTTGTATCACAGGTCACAAATAGTGTTTTCTCAGCGAGAGAAGGTCAAAATGAACACTTCAGAACTCCTGTATTTTGATGAAAACTCACTGAAATCAAGCTGTAACTTCAAGTTTATGCATCTTTCTATGCTTTCAGGTTGAAACTTGACTGAAAACTCACTTTGAACAAAAGTTATGGCATTTTTGTATCACAGGTCACAAATAGTGTTTTCTCAGCGAGAGAAGGCCAAAATGAACACTTCATGCAGAACTCCTGTATTTTGATGAAAACTCACTGAAATCAAGCTGTAACTTCAAGTTTATGCATCTTTCTATGCTTTCAGGTTGAAACTTGACTGAAAACTCACTTTGAACAAAAGTTATGGCATTTTTGTATCACAGGTCACAAATAGTGTTTTCTCAGCGAGAGAAGGCCAAAATGAACACTTCATGCAGAACTCCTGTATTTTGATGAAAACTCACTGAAATCAAGCTGTAACTTCAAGTTTATGCATCTTTCTATGCTTTCAGGTTGAAACTTGACAGAAAACTCACTTTGAACAAAAGTTATGGCTGTTCTGTGTCGCAGGTCAAAAATAGCGTTTTCTCAGCGAGAGAAGGCCAAAATGAACACTTCATGCAGAACTCCTGTATTTTGATGAAAACTCACTGAAATCAAGCTGTAACTTCAAGTTTATGCATCTTTCTATGCTTTCAGGTTGAAACTTGACTGAAAACTCACTTTGAACAAAAGTTATGGCATTTTTGTATCACAGGTCACAAATAGTGTTTTCTCAGCGAGAGAAGGCCAAAATGAACACTTCATGCAGAACTCCTGTATTTTGATGAAAACTCACTGAAATCAAGCTGTAACTTCAAGTTTATGCATCTTTCTATGCTTTCAGGTTGAAACTTGACTGAAAACTCACTTTGAACAAAAGTTATGGCATTTTTGTATCACAGGTCACAAATAGTGTTTTCTCAGCGAGAGAAGGCCAAAATGAATACTTCATGCAGAACTCCTGTATTTTGATGAAAACTCACTGAAATCAAGCTGTAACTTCAAGTTTATGCATCTTTCTATGCTTTCAGGTTGAAACTTGACAGAAAACTCACTTTGAACAAAAGTTATGGCTGTTCTGTGTCGCAGGTCAAAAATAGCGTTTTCTCAGCGAGAGAAGGCCAAAATGAACACTTCATGCAGAACTCCTGTATTTTGATGAAAACTCACTGAAATCAAGCTGTAACTTCAAGTTTATGCATCTTTCTATGCTTTCAGGTTGAAACTTGACTGAAAACTCACTTTGAACAAAAGTTAGGGCATTTTTGTATCACAGGTCACAAATAGTGTTTTCTCAGCGAGAGAAGGTCAAAATGAACACTTCATGCAGAACTCCTGTATTTTGATGAAAACTCACTGAAATCAAGCTGTAACTTCAAGTTTATGCATCTTTCTATGCTTTCAGGTTGAAACTTGACTGAAAACTCACTTTGAGCAAAAGTTATGGCATTTTTTTATCACAGGTCACAAATAGTGTTTTCTCAGCGAGAGAAGGCCAAAATGAACACTTCATGCAGAACTCCTATATTTTGATGAAAACTCACTGAAATCAAGCTGTAACTTCAAGTTTATGCATCTTTCTATGCTTTCAGGTTGAAACTTGACTGAAAACTCACTTTGAACAAAAGTTATGGCGTTTTTGTATCACAGGTCACAAATAGTGTTTTCTCAGCGAGAGAAGGCCAAAATGAACACTTCATGCAGAACTCCTGTATTTTGATGAAAACTCACTGAAATCAAGCTGTAACTTCAAGTTTATTCATCTTTCTATGCTTTCAGGTTGAAACTTGACTGAAAACTCACTTTGAACAAAAGTTATGGCATTTTTGTATCACAGGTCACAAATAGTGTTTTCTCAGCGAGAGAAGGTCAAAATGAACACTTCATGCAGAACTCCTGTATTTTGATGAAAACTCACTGAAATCAAGCTGTAACTTCAAGTTTATGCATCTTTCTATGCTTTCAGGTTGAAACTTGACTGAAAACTCACTTGGAACAAAAGTTATGGCATTTTTTTATCACAGGTCACAAATAGTGTTTTCTCAGCGAGAGAAGGCCAAAATGAACACTTCATGCAGAACTCCTGTATTTTGATGAAAACTCACTGAAATCAAGCTGTAACTTCAAGTTTATGCATCTTTCTATGCTTTCAGGTTGAAACTTGACTGAAAACTCACTTTGAACAAAAGTTATGGCATTTTTGTATCACAGGTCACAAATAGTGTTTTCTCAGCGAGAGAAGGCCAAAATGAACACTTCATGCAGAACTCCTGTATTTTGATGAAAACTCACTGAAATCAAGCTGTAACTTCAAGTTTATGCATCTTTCTATGCTTTCAGGTTGAAACTTGACAGAAAACTCACTTTGAACAAAAGTTATGGCTGTTCTGTGTCGCAGGTCAAAAATAGCGTTTTCTCAGCGAGAGAAGGCCAAAATGAACACTTCATGCAGAACTCCTGTATTTTGATGAAAACTCACTGAAATCAAGCTGTAACTTCAAGTTTATGCATCTTTCTATGCTTTCAGGTTGAAACTTGACTGAAAACTCACTTTGAACAAAAGTTAGGGCATTTTTGTATCACAGGTCACAAATAGTGTTTTCTCAGCGAGAGAAGGTCAAAATGAACACTTCATGCAGAACTCCTGTATTTTGATGAAAACTCACTGAAATCAAGCTGTAACTTCAAGTTTATGCATCTTTCTATGCTTTCAGGTTGAAACTTGACTGAAAACTCACTTTGAGCAAAAGTTATGGCATTTTTTTATCACAGGTCACAAATAGTGTTTTCTCAGCGAGAGAAGGCCAAAATGAACACTTCATGCAGAACTCCTATATTTTGATGAAAACTCACTGAAATCAAGCTGTAACTTCAAGTTTATGCATCTTTCTATGCTTTCAGGTTGAAACTTGACTGAAAACTCACTTTGAACAAAAGTTATGGCGTTTTTGTATCACAGGTCACAAATAGTGTTTTCTCAGCGAGAGAAGGCCAAAATGAACACTTCATGCAGAACTCCTGTATTTTGATGAAAACTCACTGAAATCAAGCTGTAACTTCAAGTTTATTCATCTTTCTATGCTTTCAGGTTGAAACTTGACTGAAAACTCACTTTGAACAAAAGTTATGGCATTTTTGTATCACAGGTCACAAATAGTGTTTTCTCAGCGAGAGAAGGCCAAAATGAACACTTCATGCAGAACTCCTGTATTTTGATGAAAACTCTCTGAAATCAAGCTGTAACTTCAAGTTTATGCATCTTTCTATGCTTTCAGGTTGAAACTTGACTGAAAACTCACTTTGAACAAAAGTTATGGCATTTTTGTTTCACAGGTCACAAATAGTGTTTTCTCAGCGAGAGAAGGCCAAAATGAACACTTCATGCAGAACTCCTGTATTTTGATGAAAACTCACTGAAATCAAGCTGTAACTTCAAGTTTATGCATCTTTCTATGCTTTCAGGTTGAAACTTGACAGAAAACTCACTTTGAACAAAAGTTATGGCCGTTCTTTGTCGCAGGTCACAAATAGCGTTTTCTCAGCGAGAGAAGGCCAAAATGAACACTTCATGCAGAACTCCTGTATTTTGATGAAAACTCACTGAAATCAAGCTGTAACTTCAAGTTTATGCATCTTTCTATGCTTTCAGGTTGAAACTTGACTGAAAACTCACTTCGAACAAAAGTTATGGCTGTTCTGTGTCGCAGGTCACAAATAGCGTTTTCTCAGCGAGAGAAGGCCAAAATGAACACTTAATGCAGAACTCCTGTATTTTGATGAAAACTCACTGAAATCAAGCTGTAACTTCAAGTTTATGCATCTTTCTATGCTTTCAGGTTGAAACTTGACTGAAAACTCACTTTGAACAAAAGTTATGGCATTTTTGTATCACAGGTCACAAATAGTGTTTTCTCAGCGAGAGAAGGCCAAAATGAACACTTCATACAGAACTCCTGTATTTTGATGAAAACTCACTGAAATCAAGCTGTAACTTCAAGTTTATGCATCTTTCTATGCTTTCAGGTTGAAACTTGACTGAAAACTCACTTTGAACAAAAGTTATGGCATTTTTGTATCACAGGTCACAAATAGTGTTTTCTCAGCGAGAGAAGGCCAAAATGAACACTTCATGCAGAACTCCTGTATTTTGATGAAAACTCACTGAAATCAAGCTGTAACTTCAAGTTTATGCATCTTTCTATGCTTTCAGGTTGAAACTTGACTGAAAACTCACTTTGAACAAAAGTTATGGCTGTTCTGTGTCGCAGGTCACAAATAGCGTTTTCTCAGCGAGAGAAGGCCAAAATGAACACTTCATGCAGAACTCCTGTATTTTGATGAAAACTCACTGAAATCAAGCTGTAACTTCAAGTTTATGCAGCTTTCGATGCTTTCAGGTTGAAACTTGACTGAAAACTCACTTTGAACAAAAGTTATGGCATTTTTGTATCACAGGTCACAAATAGTGTTTTCTCAGCGAGAGAAGGCCAAAATGAACACTTCATGCAGAACTCCTGTATTTTGATGAAAACTCACTATAATCAAGCTGTAACTTCAAGTTTATGCATCTTTCTATGCTTTCAGGTTGAAACTTGACTGAAAACTCACTTTGAACAAAAGTTATGGCATTTTTGTATCACAGGTCACAAATAGTGTTTTCTCAGCGAGATAAGGCCAAAATGAACACTTCATGCAGAACTCCTGTATTTTGATGAAAACTCACTGAAATCAAGCTGTAACTTCAAGTTTATGCATCTTTCTATGCTTTCAGGTTGAAACTTGACTGAAAACTCACTTTGAACAAAAGTTATGGCATTTTTGTATCACAGGTCACAAATAGTGTTTTCTCAGCGAGAGAAGGCCAAAATGAACACTTCATGCAGAACTCCTGTATTTTGATGAAAACTCACTGAAATCAAGCTGTAACTTCAAGTTTATGCATCTTTCTATGCTTTCAGGTTGAAACTTGACTGAAAACTCACTTTGAACAAAAGTTATGGCATTTTTGTATCACAGGTCACAAATAGCGTTTTCTCAGCGAGAGAAGGCCAAAATGAACACTTCATGCAGAACTCCTGTATTTTGATGAAAACCCACTGAAATCAAGCTGTAACTTCAAGTTTATGCATCTTTCTATGCTTTCAGGTGGAAACTTGACTGAAAACTCACTTTGAACAAAAGTTATGGCTGTTCTGTGTCGCAGGTCACAAATAGTGTTTTCTCAGCGAGAGAAGGCCAAAATGAACACTTCATGCAGAACTCCTGTATTTCGATGAAAACTCACTGAAATCAAGCTGTTACTTCAAGTTTATGCATCTTTCTATGCTTTCAGGTTGAAACTTGACTGAAAACTCACTTTGAAAAAAAGTTATGGCATTTTTGTATCACAGGTCACAAATAGTGTTTTCTCAGCGAGAGAAGGCCAAAATGAACACTTCATGCAGAACTCCTGTATTTTGATGAAAACTCACTGAAATCAAGCTGTAACTTCAAGTTTATGCATCTTTCTATGCTTTCAGGTTGAAACTTGACTGAAAACTCACTTTGAACAAAAGTTATGGCATTTTTGTATCACAGGTCACAAATAGTGTTTTCTCAGCGAGAGTACGCCAAAATGAACACTTCATGCAGAACTCCTGTATTTTGATGAAAACTCACTGAAATCAAGCTGTAACTTCAAGTTTATGCATCTTTCTATGCTTTCAGGTTGAAACTTGACTGAAAACTCACTTTGAACAAAAGTTATGGCATTTTTGTATCACTGGTCACAAATAGCGTTTTCTCAGCGAGAGAAGGCCAAAATGAACACTTCATGCAGAACTCCTGTATTTTGAAGAAAACTCACTGAAATCAAGCTGTAACTTCAAGTTTATGCATCTTTCTATGCTTTCAGGTTGAAACTTGACTGAAAACTCACTTTGAACAAAAGTTATTGCATTTTTGTATCACAGGTCACAAATAGTGTTTTCTCAGCGAGAGAAGGCCAAAATGAACACTTCATGCAGAACTCCTGTATTTTGATGAAAACTCACTGAAATCAAGCTGTAATTTCAAGTTTATGCATCTTTCTATGCTTTCAGGTTGAAACTTGACTGAAAACTCACTTTTAAAAAAAGTTATGGCATTTTTCTATCACAGGTCACAAATAGTGTTTTCTCAGCGAGAGAAGGCCAAAATGAACACTTCATGCAGAACTCCTGTATTTTGAAGAAAACTCACTGAAATCAAGCTGTAACTTCAAGTTTATGCATCTTTCTATGCTTTCAGGTTGAAACTTGACTGAAAACTCACTTTGAACCAAAGTTTTGGCATTTTTGTATCACAGGTCACAAATAGTGTTTTCTCAGCGAGAGAAGGCCAAAATGAACACTTCATGCAGAAATCCTGTATTTTGATGAAAACTCACTGAAATCAAGCTGTAACTTCAAGTTTATGCATCTTTCTATGCTTTCAGGTTGAAACTTGACTGAAAACTCACTTTGAACAAAAGTTATGGCATTTTTGTATCACAGGTCACAAATAGTGTTTTCTCAGCGAGAGAAGGCCAAAATGAACACTTCATGCAGAACTCCTGTATTTTGATGAAAACTCACTGAAATCAAGCTGTAACTTCAAGTTTATGCATCTTTCTATGCTTTCAGGTTGAAACTTGACTGAAAACTCACTTTTAACAAAAGTTATGGCATTTTTGTATCACAGGTCACAAATAGTGTTTTCTCAGCGAGAGTAGGCCAAAATGAACACTTCATGCAGAACTCCTGTATTTTGATGAAAACTCACTGAAATCAAGCTGTAACTTCAAGTTTATGCATCTTTCTATGCTTTCAGGTTGAAACTTGACTGAAAACTCACTTTGAACAAAAGTTATGGCATTTTTGTATCACAGGTCACAAATAGCGTTTTCTCAGCGAGAGAAGGCCAAAATGAACACTTCATGCAGAACTCCTGTATTTTGAAGAAAACTCACTGAAATCAAGCTGTAACTTCAAGTTTATGCATCTTTCTATGCTTTCAGGTTGAAACTTGACTGAAAACTCACTTTGAACAAAAGTTATTGCATTTTTGTATCACAGGTCACAAATAGTGTTTTCTCAGCGAGAGAAGGCCAAAATGAACACTTCATGCAGAACTCCTGTATTTTGATGAAAACTCACTGAAATCAAGCTGTAACTTCAAGTTTATGCATCTTTCTATGCTTTCAGGTTGAAACTTGACTGAAAACTCACTTTGAACAAAAGTTATGGCTGTTCTGTGTCGCAGGTCACAAATAGCGTTTTCTCAGCGAGAGAAGGCCAAAAGTAACACTTCATGCAGAACTCCTGTATTTTGATGAAAACTCACTGAAATCAAGCTGTAACTTCAAGTTTATGCATCTTTCTATGCTTTCAGGTTGAAACTTGACTGAAAACTCACTTTGAACAAAAGTTATGGCATTTTTGTATCACAGGTCACAAATAGTGTTTTCTCAGCGAGAGTAGGCCAAAATGAACACTTCATGCAGAACTCCTGTATTTTGATGAAAACTCACTGAAATCAAGCTGTAACTTCAAGTTTATGCATCTTTCTATGCTTTCAGGTTGAAACTTGACTGAAAACTCACTTTGAACAAAAGTTATGGCATTTTTGTATCACAGGTCACAAATAGTGTTTTCTCAGCGAGAGAAGGCCAAGATGAACACTTCATGCAGAACTCCTGTATTTTGAAGAAAACTCACTGAAATCAAGCTGTAACTTCAAATTTATGCATCTTTCTATGCTTTCAGGTTGAAACTTGACTGAAAACTCACTTTTAAAAAAAGTTATGGCATTTTTGTATCACAGGTCACAAATAGTGTTTTCTCAGCGAGAGAAGGCCAAAATGAACACTTCATGCAGAACTCCTGTATTTTGATGAAAACTCACTGAAATCAAGCTGTAACTTCAAGTTTATGCATCTTTCTATGCTTTCAGGTTGAAACTTGACTGAAAACTCACTTTTAACAAAAGTTATGGCATTTTTGTATCACAGGTCACAAATAGTGTTTTCTCAGCGAGAGAAGGCCAAAATGAACACTTCATGCAGAACTCCTGTATTTTGATGAAAACTCACTGAAATCAAGCTGTAACTTCAAGTTTATGCATCTTTCTATGCTTTCAGGTTGAAACTTGACTGAAAACTCACTTTTAACAAAAGTTATGGCATTTTTGTATCACAGGTCACAAATAGTGTTTTCTCAGCGAGAGTAGGCCAAAATGAACACCTCATGCAGAACTCCTGTATTTTGATGAAAACTCACTGAAATCAAGCTGTAACTTCAAGTTTATGCATCTTTCTATGCTTTCAGGTTGAAACTTGACTGAAAACTCACTTTGAACAAAAGTTATGGCATTTTTGTATCACAGGTCACAAATAGCGTTTTCTCAGCGAGAGAAGGCCAAAATGAACACTTCATGCAGAACTCCTGTATTTTGAAGAAAACTCACTGAAATCAAGCTGTAACTTCAAGTTTATGCATCTTTCTATGCTTTCAGGTTGAAACTTGACTGAAAACTCACTTTGAACAAAAGTTATTGCATTTTTGTATCACAGGTCACAAATAGTGTTTTCTCAGCGAGAGAAGGCCAAAATGAACACTTCATGCAGAACTCCTGTATTTTGATGAAAACTCACTGAAATCAAGCTGTAACTTCAAGTTTATGCATCTTTCTATGCTTTCAGGTTGAAACTTGACTGAAAACTCACTTTGAACAAAAGTTATGGCTGTTCTGTGTCGCAGGTCACAAATAGCGTTTTCTCAGCGAGAGAAGGCCAAAATGAACACTTCATGCAGAACTCCTGTATTTTGATGAAAACTCACTGAAATCAAGCTGTAACTTCAAGTTTATGCATCTTTCTATGCTTTCAGGTTGAAATGTGACTGAAAACTCACTTTGAACAAAAGTTATGGCATTTTTGTATCACAGGTCACAAATAGCGTTTTCTCAGCGAGAGAAGGCCAAAATGAACACTTCATGCAGATCTCCTGTATTTTGATGAAAACTCACTGAAATCAAGCTGTAACTTCAAGTTTATGCATCTTTCTATGCTTTCAGGTTGAAACTTGACTGAAAACTCACTTTGAACAAAAGTTATGGCATTTTTGTATCACAGGTCACAAATAGTGTTTTCTCAGCGAGAGAAGGCCAAAATGAACACTTCATGCAGAACTCCTGTATTTTGATGAAAACTCACTGAAATCAAGCTGTAACTTCAAGTTTATGCATCTTTCTATGCTTTCAGGTTGAAACTTGACTGAAAACTCACTTTGAACAAAAGTTATGGCATTTTTGTATCACAGGTCACAAATAGTGTTTTCTCAGCGAGAGAAGGCCAAAATGAACACTTCATGCAGAACTCCTGTATTTTGATGAAAACTCACTGAAATCAAGCTGTAACTTCAAGTTTATGCATCTTTCTATGCTTTCAGGTTGAAACTTGACTGAAAACTCACTTTGAACAAAAGTTATGGCATTTTTGTATCACAGGTCACAAATAGCGTTTTCTCAGCGAGAGAAGGCCAAAATGAACACTTCATGCAGAACTCCTGTATTTTGATGAAAACCCACTGAAATCAAGCTGTAACTTCAAGTTTATGCATCTTTCTATGCTTTCAGGTTGAAACTTAACTGAAAACTCACTTTGAACAAAAGTTATGGCATTTTTGTATCACAGGTCACAAATAGTGTTTTCTCAGCGAGAGAAGGCCAAAATGAACACTTCATGCAGAACTCCTGTATTTTGATGAAAACTCACTGAAATCAAGCTGTAACTTCAAGTTTATGCATCTTTCTATGCTTTCAGGTTGAAACTTGACTGAAAACTCACTTTGAACAAAAGTTATGGCATTTTTGTATCACAGGTCACAAATAGTGTTTTCTCAGCGAGAGAAGGCCAAAATGAACACTTCATGCAGAACTCCTGTATTTTGATGAAAACTCACTGAAATCAAGCTGTAACTTCAAGTTTATGCATCTTTCTATGCTTTCAGGTTGAAACTTGACTGAAAACTCACTTTGAACAAAAGTTATGGCATTTTTGTATCACAGGTCACAAATAGCGTTTTCTCAGCGAGAGAAGGCCAAAATGAACACTTCATGCAGAACTCCTGTATTTTGATGAAAACCCACTGAAATCAAGCTGTAACTTCAAGTTTATGCATCTTTCTATGCTTTCAGGTTGAAACTTAACTGAAAACTCACTTTGAACAAAAGTTATGGCATTTTTGTATCACAGGTCACAAATAGTGTTTTCTCAGCGAGAGAAGGCCAAAATGAACACTTCATGCAGAACTCCTGTATTTTGATGAAAACTCACTGAAATCAAGGTGTAACTTCAAGTTTATGCATCTTTCTATGCTTTCAGGTTGAAACTTGACTGAAAACTCACTTTGAACAAAAGTTATGGCTGTTCTGTGTCGCAGGTCACAAATAGCGTTTTCTCAGCGAGAGAAGGCCAAAATGAACACTTCATGCAGAACTCCTGTATTTTGATGAAAACTCACTGAAATCAAGCTGTAACTTCAAGTTTATGCATCTTTCTATGCTTTCCAGGTTGAAACTTGACTGAAAACTCACTTTGAACAAAAGTTATGGCATTTTTGTATCACAGGTCACAAATAGTGTTTTCTCAGCGAGAGTAGGCCAAAATGAACACTTCATGCAGAACTCCTGTATTTTGATGAAAACTCACTGAAATCAAGCTGTAACTTCAAGTTTATGCATCTTTCTATGCTTTCAGGTTGAAACTTGACTGAAAACTCACTTTGAACAAAAGTTATGGCATTTTTGTATCACAGGTCACAAATAGTGTTTTCTCAGCGAGAGAAGGCCAAGATGAACACTTCATGCAGAACTCCTGTATTTTGAAGAAAACTCACTGAAATCAAGCTGTAACTTCAAATTTATGCATCTTTCTATGCTTTCAGGTTGAAACTTGACTGAAAACTCACTTTTAAAAAAAGTTATGGCATTTTTGTATCACAGGTCACAAATAGTGTTTTCTCAGCGAGAGAAGGCCAAAATGAACACTTCATGCAGAACTCCTGTATTTTGATGAAAACTCACTGAAATCAAGCTGTAACTTCAAGTTTATGCATCTTTCTATGCTTTCAGGTTGAAACTTGACTGAAAACTCACTTTGAACAAAAGTTATGGCATTTTTGTATCACAGGTCACAAATAGTGTTTCTCAGCGAGAGAAGGCCAAAATGAACACTTCATGCAGAACTCCTGTATTTTGATGAAAACTCACTGAAATCAAGCTGTAACTTCAAGTTTATGTATCTTTCTATGCTTTCAGGTTGAAACTTGACTGAAAACTCACTTTTAACAAAAGTTATGGCATTTTTGTATCACAGGTCACAAATAGTGTTTTCTCAGCGAGAGTAGGCCAAAATGAACACCTCATGCAGAACTCCTGTATTTTGATGAAAACTCACTGAAATCAAGCTGTAACTTCAAGTTTATGCATCTTTCTATGCTTTCAGGTTGAAACTTGACTGAAAACTCACTTTGAACAAAAGTTATGGCATTTTTGTATCACAGGTCACAAATAGCGTTTTCTCAGCGAGAGAAGGCCAAAATGAACACTTCATGCAGAACTCCTGTATTTTGAAGAAAACTCACTGAAATCAAGCTGTAACTTCAAGTTTATGCATCTTTCTATGCTTTCAGGTTGAAACTTGACTGAAAACTCACTTTGAACAAAAGTTATTGCATTTTTGTATCACAGGTCACAAATAGTGTTTTCTCAGCGAGAGAAGGCCAAAATGAACACTTCATGCAGAACTCCTGTATTTTGATGAAAACTCACTGAAATCAAGCTGTAACTTCAAGTTTATGCATCTTTCTATGCTTTCAGGTTGAAACTTGACTGAAAACTCACTTTGAACAAAAGTTATGGCTGTTCTGTGTCGCAGGTCACAAATAGCGTTTTCTCAGCGAGAGAAGGCCAAAATGAACACTTCATGCAGAACTCCTGTATTTTGATGAAAACTCACTGAAATCAAGCTGTAACTCCAAGTTTATGCATCTTTCTATGCTTTCAGGTTGAAACTTGACTGAAAACTCACTTTGAACAAAAGTTATGGCATTTTTGTATCACAGGTCACAAATAGTGTTTTCTCAGCGAGAGTAGGCCAAAATGAACACTTCATGCAGAACTCCTGTATTTTGATGAAAACTCACTGAAATCAAGCTGTAACTTCAAGTTTATGCATCTTTCTATGCTTTCAGGTTGAAACTTGACTGAAAACTCACTTTGAACAAAAGTTATGGCATTTTTGTATCACAGGTCACAAATAGTGTTTTCTCAGCGAGAGAAGGCCAAAATGAACACTTCATGCAGAACTCCTGTATTTTGATGAAAACTCACTGAAATCAAGCTGTAACTTCAAGTTTATGCATCTTTCTATGCTTTCAGGTTGAAACTTGACTGAAAACTCACTTTGAACAAAAGTTATGGCATTTTGTATCACAGGTCACAAATAGCGTTTTCTCAGCGAGAGAAGGCCAAAATGAACACTTCATGCAGAACTCCTGTATTTTGAAGAAAACTCACTGAAATCAAGCTGTAACTTCAAGTTTATGCATCTTTCTATGCTTTCAGGTTGAAACTTGACTGAAAACTCACTTTGAACAAAAGTTTTGGCATTTTTGTATCACAGGTCACAAATAGTGTTTTCTCAGCGAGAGAATGCCAAAATGAACACTTCATGCAGAAATCCTGTATTTGATGAAAACTCACTGAAATCAAGCTGTAACTTCAAGTTTATGCATCTTTCTATGCTTTCAGGTTGAAACTTGACTGAAAACTCACTTTGAACAAAAGTTATGGCATTTTTGTATCACAAGTCACAAATAGTGTTTTCTCAGCGAGAGAAGGCCAAAATGAACACTTCATGCAGAACTCCTGTATTTTGATGAAAACTCACTGAAATCAAGCTGTAACTTCAAGTTTATGCATCTTTCTATGCTTTCAGGTTGAAACTTGACTGAAAACTCACTTTGAACAAAAGTTATGGCATTTTTGTATCACAGGTCACAAATAGTGTTTTCTCAGCGAGAGAAGGCCAAAATGAACACTTCATGCAGAACTCCTGTATTTTGATGAAAACTCACTGAAATCAAGCTGTAACTTCAAGTTTATGCATCTTTCTATGCTTTCAGGTTGAAACTTGACTGAAAACTCACTTTGAACAAAAGTTATGGCATTTTTGTATCACAGGTCACAAATAGCGTTTTCTCAGCGAGAGAAGGCCAAAATGAACACTTCATGCAGAACTCCTGTATTTTGATGAAAACCCACTGAAATCAAGCTGTAACTTCAAGTTTATGCATCTTTCTATGCTTTCAGGTTGAAACTTGACTGAAAACTCACTTTGAACAAAAGTTATGGCATTTTTGTATCACAGGTCACAAATAGTGTTTTCTCAGCGAGAGAAGGCCAAAATGAACACTTCATGCAGAACTCCTGTATTTTGATGAAAACTCACTGAAATCAAGCTGTAACTTCAAGTTTATGCATCTTTCTATGCTTTCAGGTTGAAACTTGACTGAAAACTCACTTTTAAAAAAAGTTATGGCATTTTTGTATCACAGGTCACAAATAGTGTTTTCTCAGCGAGAGAAGGCCAAAATGAACACTTCATGCAGAACTCCTGTATTTTGATGAAAACTCACTGAAATCAAGCTGTAACTTCAAGTTTATGCATCTTTCTATGCTTTCAGGTTGAAACTTGACTGAAAACTCACTTTGAACAAAAGTTATGGCATTTTTGTATCACAGGTCACAAATAGTGTTTTCTCAGCGAGAGAAGGCCAAAATGAACACTTCATGCAGAACTCCTGTATTTTGATGAAAACTCACTGAAATCAAGCTGTAACTTCAAGTTGATGCATCTTTCTATGCTTTCAGGTTGAAACTTGACTGAAAACTCACTTTGAACAAAAGTTATGGCATTTTTGTATCACAGGTCACAAATAGCGTTTTCTCAGCGAGAGTAGGCCAAAATCAACACTTCATGCAGAACTCCTGTATTTTGATGAAAACTCACTGAAATCAAGCTGTAACTTCAAGTTTATGCATCTTTCTATGCTTTCAGGTTGAAACTTGACTGAAAACTCACTTTGAACAAAAGTTATGGCATTTTTGTATCACAGGTCACAAATAGTGTTTTCTCAGCGAGAGAAGGCCAAAATGAACACTTCATGCAGAACTCCTGTATTTTGATGAAAACTCACTGAAATCAAGCTGTAACTTCAAGTTTATGCATCTTTCTATGCTTTCAGGTTGAAACTTGACTGAAAACTCACTTTGAACAAAAGTTATGGCTGTTCTGTGTCGCAGGTCACAAATAGTGTTTTCTCAGCGAGAGAAGGCCAAAATGAACACTTCATGCAGAACTCCTGTATTTTGATGAAAACTCACTGAAATCAAGCTGTAACTTCATGTTTATGCATCTTTCTATGCATTCAGGTTGAAACTTGACTGAAAACTCACTTTGAACAAAAGTTATGGCTGTTCTGTGTCGCAGGTCACAAATAGCGTTTTCTCAGCGAGAGAAGGCCAATATGAACACTTCATGCAGAACTCCTGTATTTTGATGAAAACTCACTGAAATCAAGCTGTAACTTCAAGTTTATGCATCTTTCTATGCTTTCAGGTTGAAACTTGACTGAAAACTCACTTTTAAAAAAAGTTATGGCATTTTTGTATCACAGGTCACAAATAGTGTTTTCTCAGCGAGAGAAGGCCAAAATGAACACTTCATGCAGAACTCCTGTATTTTGATGAAAACTCACTGAAATCAAGCTGTAACTTCAAGTTTATGCATCTTTCTATGCTTTCAGGTTGAAACTTGACTGAAAACTCACTTTTAAAAAAGTTATGGCATTTTTGTATCACAGGTCACAAATAGTGTTTTCTCAGCGAGAGAAGGCCAAAATGAACACTTCATGCAGAACTCCTGTATTTTGATGAAAACTCACTGAAATCAAGCTGTAACTTCAAGTTTATGCATCTTTCTATGCTTTCAGGTTGAAACTTGACTGAAAACTCACTTTGAACAAAAGTTATGGCTGTTCTGTGTCGCAGGTCACAAATAGTGTTTTCTCAGCGAGAGAAGGCCAAAATGAACACTTCATGCAGAACTCCTGTATTTTGATGAAAACTCACTGAAATCAAGCTGTAACTTCATGTTTATGCATCTTTCTATGCTTTCAGGTTGAAACTTGACTGAAAACTCACTTTGAACAAAAGTTATGGCTGTTCTGTGTCGCAGGTCACAAATAGCGTTTTCTCAGCGAGAGAAGGCCAAAATGAACACTTCATGCAGAACTCCTGTATTTTGATGAAAACTCACTGAAATCAAGCTGTAACTTCAAGTTTATGCATCTTTCTATGCTTTCAGGTTGAAACTTGACTGAAAACTCACTTTGAACAAAAGTTATGGCATTTTTGTATCACAGGTCACAAATAGTGTTTTCTCAGCGAGAGTAGGCCAAAATGAACACTTCATGCAGAACTCCTGTATTTTGATGAAAACTCACTGAAATCAAGCTGTAACTTCAAGTTTATGCATCTTTCTATGCTTTCAGGTTGAAACTTGACTGAAAACTCACTTTGAACAAAAGTTATGGCATTTTTGTATCACAAGTCACAAATTGCGTTTTCTCAGCGAGAGAAGGCCAAAATGAACACTTCATGCAGAACTCCTGTATTTTGAAGAAAACTCACTGAAATCAAGCTGTAACTTCATGTTTATGCATCTTTCTATGCTTTCAGGTTGAAACTTGACTGAAAACTCACTTTGAACAAAAGTTATTGCATTTTTGTATCACAGGTCACAAATAGTGTTTTCTCAGCGAGAGAAAGCCAAAATGAACACTTCATGCAGAACTCCTGTATTTTGATGAAAACTCACTGAAATCAAGCTGTAACTTCAAGTTTATGCATCTTTCTATGCTTTCAGGTTGAAACTTGACTGAAAACTCACTTTGAACAAAAGTTAAGGCATTTTTGTATCACAGGTCACAAATAGTGTTTTCTCAGCGAGAGTAGGCCAAAATGAACACTTCATGCAGAACTCCTGTATTTTGATGAAAACTCACTGAAATCAAGCTGTAACTTCAAGTTTATGCATCTTTCTATGCTTTCAGGTTGAAACTTGACTGAAAACTCACTTTGAACAAAAGTTATGGCATTTTTGTATCACAGGTCACAAATAGCGTTTTCTCAGCGAGAGAAGGCCAAAATGAACACTTCATGCAGAACTCCTGTATTTTGAAGAAAACTAACTGAAATCAAGCTGTAACTTCAAGTTTATGCATCTTTCTATGCTTTCAGGTTGAAACTTGACTGAAAACTCACTTTGAACAAAAGTTATTGCATTTTTGTATCACAGGTCACAAATAGTGTTTTCTCAGCGAGAGAAGGCCAAAATGAACACTTCATGCAGAACTCCTGTATTTTGATGAAAACTCACTGAAATCAAGCTGTAACTTCAAGTTTATGCATCTTTCTATGCTTTCAGGTTGAAACTTGACTGAAAACTCACTTTTAAAAAAAGTTATGGCATTTTTGTATCACAGGTCACAAATAGTGTTTTCTCAGCGAGAGAAGGCCAAAATGAACACTTCATGCAGAACTCCTGTATTTTGATGAAAACTCACTGAAATCAAGCTGTAACTTCAAGTTTATGCATCTTTCTATGCTTTCAGGTTGAAACTTGACTGAAAACTCACTTTGAACAAAAGTTATGGCTGTTCTGTGTCGCAGGTCACAAATAGCGTTTTCTCAGCGAGAGAAGGCCAAAATGAACACTTCATGCAGAACTCCCGTATTTTGAAGAAAACTCACTGAAATCAAGCTGTAACTTCAAGTTTATGCATCTTTCTATGCTTTCAGGTTGAAACTTGACTGAAAACTCACTTTGAACAAAAGTTATGGCATTTTTGTATCACAGGTCACAAATAGTGTTTTCTCAGCGAGAGAAGGCCAAAATGAACACTTCATGCAGAACTCCTGTATTTTGATGAAAACTCACTGAAATCAAGCTGTAACTTCAAGTTTATGCATCTTTCTATGCTTTCAGGTTGAAACTTGACTGAAAACTCACTTTGAACAAAAGTTATGGCATTTTTGTATCACAGGTCACAAATAGTGTTTTCTCAGCGAGAGAAGGCCAAAATGAACACTTCATGCAGAACTCCTGTATTTTGATGAAAACTCACTGAAATCAAGCTTTAACTTCAAGTTTATGCATCTTTCTATGCTTTCAGGTTGAAACTTGACTGAAAACTCACTTTGAACAAAAGTTATGGCATTTTTGTATCACAGGTCACAAATAGTGTTTTCTCAGCGAGAGAAGTCCAAAATGAAAACTTCATGCAGAACTCCTGTATTTTGATGAAAACTCACTGAAATCAAGCTGTAACTTCAAGTTTATGCATCTTTCTATGCTTTCAGGTGGAAACTTGACTGAAAACTCACTTTGAACAAAAGTTATGGCTGTTCTGTGTCGCAGGTCACAAATAGCGTTTTCTCAGCGAGAGAAGGCCAAAATGAACACTTCATGCAGAACTCCTGTATTTTGATGAAAACTCACTGAAATCAAGCTGTAACTTCAAGTTTATGCATCTTTCTATGCTTTCAGGTTGAAACTTGACAGAAAACTCACTTTGAACAAAAGTTATGGCATTTTTGTATCACAGGTCAAAAATAGTGTTTTCTCAGCGAGAGAAGGCCAAAATGAACACTTCATGCAGAACTCCTGTATTTTGATGAAAACTCACTGAAATCAAGCTGTAACTTCAAGTTTATGCATCTTTCTATGCTTTCAGGTTGAAACTTGACTGAAAACTCACTTTGAACAAAAGTTATGGCATTTTTGTATCACAGGTCACAAATAGTGTTTTCTCAGCGAGAGAAGGCCAAAATGAACACTTCATGCAGAACTCCTGTATTTTGATGAAAACTCACTGAAATCAAGCTGTAACTTAAAGTTGATGCATCTTTCTATGCTTTCAGGTTGAAACTTGACTGAAAACTCACTTTGAACAAAAGTTATGGCATTTTTGTATCACAGGTCACAAATAGCGTTTTCTCAGCGAGAGAAGGCCAAAATGAACACTTCATGCAGAACTCCTGTATTTTGATGAAAACCCACTGAAATCAAGCTGTAACTTCAAGTTTATGCATCTTTCTATGCTTTCAGGTTGAAACTTGACTGAAAACTCACTTTTAAAAAAAGTTATGGCATTTTTGTATCACAGGTCACAAATAGTGTTTTCTCAGCGAGAGTAGGCCAAAATGAACACTTCATGCAGAACTCCTGTATTTTGATGAAAACTCACTGAAATCAAGCTGTAACTTCAAGTTTATGCATCTTTCTATGCTTTCAGGTTGAAACTTGACTGAAAACTCACTTTGAACAAAAGTTATGGCTGTTCTGTGTCGCAGGTCACAAATAGTGTTTTCTCAGCGAGAGAAGGCCAAAATGAACACTTCATGCAGAACTCCTGTATTTTGATGAAAACTCACAGAAATCAAGCTGTAACTTCATGTTTATGCATCTTTCTATGCTTTCAGGTTGAAACTTGACTGAAAACTCACTTTGAACAAAAGTTATGGCTGTTCTGTGTCGCAGGTCACAAATAGCGTTTTCTCAGCGAGAGAAGGCCAAAATGAACACTTCATGCAGAACTCCTGTATTTTGATGAAAACTCACTGAAATCAAGCTGTAACTTCAAGTTTATGCATCTTTCTATGCTTTCAGGTTGAAACTTGACTGAAAACTCACTTTGAACAAAAGTTATGGCATTTTTGTATCACAGGTCACAAATAGTGTTTTCTCAGCGAGAGTAGGCCAAAATGAACACTTCATGCA
Organism: Aulostomus chinensis; assembly: GCF_037954235.1. Classification (NCBI taxonomy): domain Eukaryota; kingdom Metazoa; phylum Chordata; class Actinopteri; order Syngnathiformes; family Aulostomidae; genus Aulostomus; species Aulostomus chinensis. Next base: position 167,741 of record NW_028234188.1, read on the forward strand.
GAACTCCTGTATTTTGATGAAAACTCACTGAAATCAAGCTGTAACTTCAAGTTTATGCATCTTTCTATGCTTTCAGGTTGAAACTTGACTGAAAACTCACTTTGAACAAAAGTTATGGCATTTTTGTATCACAGGTCACAAATAGCGTTTTCTCAGCGAGAGAAGGCCAAAATGAACACTTCATGCAGAACTCCTGTATTTTGATGAAAACTCACTGAAATCAAGCTGTAACTTCAAGTTTATGCATCTTTCTATGCTTTCAGGTTGAAACTTGACTGAAAACTCACTTTGAACAAAAGTTATGGCATTTTTGTATCACAGGTCACAAATAGCGTTTTCTCAGCGAGAGAAGGCCAAAATGAACACTTCATGCAGAACTCCTGTATTTTGATGAAAACTCACTGAAATCAAGCTGTAACTTCAAGTTTATGCATCTTTCTATGCTTTCAGGTTGAAACTTGACTGAAAACTCACTTTGAACAAAAGTTATTGCATTTTTGTATCACAGGTCACAAATAGTGTTTTCTCAGCGAGAGAAGGCCAAAATGAACACTTCATGCAGAACTCCTGTATTTTGATGAAAACTCACTGAAATCAAGCTGTAACTTCAAGTTTATGCATCTTTCTATGCTTTCAGGTTGAAACTTGACTGAAAACTCACTTTTAAAAAAAGTTATGGCATTTTTGTATCACAGGTCACAAATAGTGTTTTCTCAGCGAGAGAAGGCCAAAATGAACACTTCATGCAGAACTCCTGTATTTTGATGAAAACTCACTGAAATCAAGCTGTAACTTCAAGTTTATGCATCTTTCTATGCTTTCAGGTTGAAACTTGACTGAAAACTCACTTTGAACAAAAGTTATGGCTGTTCTGTGTCGCAGGTCACAAATTGCGTTTTCTCAGCGAGAGAAGGCCAAAATGAACACTTCATGCAGAACTCCTGTATTTTGATGAAAACTCACTGAAATCAAGCTGTAACTTCAAGTTTATGCATCTTTCTATGCTTTCAGGTTGAAACTTGACTGAAAACTCACTTTGAACAAAAGTTATGGCATTTTTGTATCACAGGTCACAAATAGTGTTTTCTCAGCGAGAGAAGGCCAAAATGAACACTTCATGCAGAACTCCTGTATTTTGATGAAAACTCACTGAAATCAAGCTGTAACTTCAAGTTTATGCATCTTTCTATGCTTTCAGGTTGAAACTTGACTGAAAACTCACTTTGAACAAAAGTTATGGCATTTTTGTATCACTGGTCAAAAATAGCGTTTTCTCAGCGAGAGAAGGCCAAAATGAACACTTCATGCAGAACTCCTGTATTTTGATGAAAACTCACTGAAATCAAGCTGTAACTTCAAGTTTATGCATCTTTCTATGCTTTCAGGTTGAAACTTGACTGAAAACTCACTTTGAACAAAAGTTATGGCATTTTTGTATCACAGGTCACAAATAGCGTTTTCTCAGCGAGAGAAGGCCAAAATGAACACCTCATGCAGAACTCCTGTATTTTGATGAAAACCCACTGAAATCAAGCTGTAACTTAGAGTTTATGCATCTTTCTATGCTTTCAGGTTGAAACTTGAATGAAAACTCACTTTGAACAAAAGTTATGGCATTTTTGTATCACAGGTCACAAATAGTGTTTTCTCAGCGAGAGAAGGCCAAAATGAACACTTCATGCAGAACTCCTGTATTTTGAAGAAAACTCACTGAAATCAAGCTGTAACTTCAAGTTTATGCATCTTTCTATGCTTTCAGGTTGAAACTTGACTGAAAACTCACTTTGAACAAAAGTTATGGCATTTTTGTATCACAGGTCACAAATAGTGTTTTCTCAGCGAGAGAAGGCCAAAATGAACACTTCATGCAGAACTCCTGTATTTTGATGAAAACTCACTGAAATCAAGCTGTAACTTCAATTTTATGCATCTTTCTATGCTTTCAGGTTGAAACTTGACTGAAAACTCACTTTGAACAAAAGTTATGGCATTTTTGTATCACAGGTCACAAATAGTGTTTTCTCAGCGAGAGAAGGCCAAAATGAACACTTCATGCAGAACTCCTGTATTTTGATGAAAACTCACTGAAATCAAGCTGTAACTTCAAGTTTATGCATCTTTCTATGCTTTCAGGTTGAAACTTGACTGAAAACTCACTTTTAAAAAAAGTTATGGCATTTTTGTATCACAGGTCACAAATAGTTTTCTCAGCGAGAGTAGGCCAAAATGAACACTTCATGCAGAACTCCTGTATTTTGATGAAAACTCACTGAAATCAAGCTGTAACTTCAAGTTCATGCAGCTTTCGATGCTTTCAGGTTGAAACTTGACAGAAAACTCACTTTGAACAAAAGTTATGGCATTTTTGTATCACAGATCAAAAATAGTGTTTTCTCAGCGAGAGAAGGCCAAAATGAACACTTCATGCAGAACTCCTGTATTTTGATGAAAACTCACTGAAATCAAGCTGTAACTTCAAGTTTATGCATCTTTCTATGCTTTCAGGTTGAAACTTGACTGAAAACTCACTTTTAAAAAAAGTTATGGCATTTTTGTATCACAGGTCACAAATAGTGTTTTCTCAGCGAGAGTAGGCCAAAATGAACAGTTCATGCAGAACTCCTGTATTTTGATGAAAACTCACTGAAATCAAGCTGTAACTTCAAGTTTATGCATCTTTCTATGCTTTCAGGTTGAAACTTGACTGAAAACTCACTTTGAACAAAAGTTATGGCATTTTTGTATCACAGGTCACAAATAGCGTTTTCTCAGCGAGAGAAGGCCAAAATGAACACTTCATGCAGAACTCCTGTATTTTGATGAAAACTCACTGAAATCAAGCTGTAACTTCAAGTTTATGCATCTTTCTATGCTTTCAGGTTGAAACTTGACTGAAAACTCATTTTTAAAAAAAGTTATGGCATTTTTGTATCACAGGTCACAAATAGTGTTTTCTCAGCGAGAGAAGGCCAAAATGAACACTTCATGCAGAACTCCTGTATTTTGATGAAAACTCACTGAAATCAAGCTGTAACTTCAAGTTTATGCATCTTTCTATGCTTTCAGGTTGAAACTTGACTGAAAACTCACTTTGAACAAAAGTTATGGCATTTTTGTATCACAGGTCACAAATAGCGTTTTCTCAGCGAGAGAAGGCCAAAATGAACACTTCATGCAGAACTCCTGTATTTTGATGAAAACTCACTGAAATCAAGCTGTAACTTCAAGTTTATGCATCTTTCTATGCTTTCAGGTTGAAACTTGACTGAAAACTCACTTTGAACAAAAGTTATGGCATTTTTGTATCACAGGTCACAAATAGTGTTTTCTCAGCGAGAGTAGGCCAAAATGAACACTTCATGCAGAACTCCTGTATTTTGATGAAAACTCACTGAAATCAAGCTTTAACTTCAAGTTGATGCATCTTTCTATGCTTTCAGGTTGAAACTTGACTGAAAACTCACTTTGAACAAAAGTTATGGCATTTTTGTATCACAGGTCACAAATAGCGTTTTCTCAGCGAGAGAAGGCCAAAATGAACACTTCATGCAGAACTCCTGTATTTTGATGAAAACTCACTGAAATCAAGCTGTAACTTCAAGTTTATGCATCTTTCTATGCTTTCAGGTTGAAACTTGACTGAAAACTCACTTTTAAAAAAAGTTATGGCATTTTTGTATCACAGGTCACAAATAGTGTTTTCTCAGCGAGAGAAGGCCAAAATGAACACTTCATGCAGAACTCCTGTATTTTGATGAAAACTCACTGAAATCAAGCTGTAACTTCAAGTTTATGCATCTTTCTATGCTTTCAGGTTGAAACTTGACTGAAAACTCACTTTGAACAAAAGTTATGGCATTTTTGTATCACAGGTCACAAATAGCGTTTTCTCAGCGAGAGAAGGCCAAAATGAACACTTCATGCAGAACTCCTGTATTTTGATGAAAACTCACTGAAATCAAGCTGTAACTTCAAGTTTATGCATCTTTCTATGCTTTCAGGTTGAAACTTGACTGAAAACTCACTTTGAACAAAAGTTATTGCATTTTTGTATCACAGGTCACAAATAGTGTTTTCTCAGCGAGAGAAGGCCAAAATGAACACTTCATGCAGAACTCCTGTATTTTGATGAAAACTCACTGAAATCAAGCTGTAACTTCAAGTTTATGCATCTTTCTATGCTTTCAGGTTGAAACTTGACTGAAAACTCACTTTTAAAAAAAGTTATGGCATTTTTGTATCACAGGTCACAAATAGTGTTTTCTCAGCGAGAGAAGGCCAAAATGAACACTTCATGCAGAACTCCTGTATTTTGATGAAAACTCACTGATATCAAGCTGTAACTTCAAGTTTATGCATCTTTCTATGCTTTCAGGTTGAAACTTGACTGAAAACTCACTTTGAACAAAAGTTATGGCTGTTCTGTGTCGCAGGTCACAAATTGCGTTTTCTCAGCGAGAGAAGGCCAAAATGAACACTTCATGCAGAACTCCTGTATTTTGATGAAAACTCACTGAAATCAAGCTGTAACTTCAAGTTTATGCATCTTTCTATGCTTTCAGGTTGAAACTTGACTGAAAACTCACTTTGAACAAAAGTTATGGCATTTTTGTATCACAGGTCACAAATAGTGTTTTCTCAGCGAGAGAAGGCCAAAATGAACACTTCATGCAGAACTCCTGTATTTTGATGAAAACTCACTGAAATCAAGCTGTAACTTCAAGTTTATGCATCTTTCTATGCTTTCAGGTTGAAACTTGACTGAAAACTCACTTTGAACAAAAGTTATGGCATTTTTGTATCACAGGTCACAAATAGTGTTTTCTCAGCGAGAGAAGGCCAAAATGAACACTTCATGCAGAACTCCTGTATTTTGAAGAAAACTCACTGAAATCAAGCTGTAACTTCAAGTTTATGCATCTTTCTATGCTTTCAGGTTGAAACTTGACTGAAAACTCACTTTGAACAAAAGTTATGGCATTTTTGTATCACAGGTCACAAATAGTGTTTTCTCAGCGAGAGAAGGCCAAAATGAACACTTCATGCAGAACTCCTGTATTTTGATGAAAACTCACTGAAATCAAGCTGTAACTTCAAGTTTATGCATCTTTCTATGCTTTCAGGTTGAAACTTGACTGAAAACTCACTTTGAACAAAAGTTATGGCTGTTCTGTGTCGCAGGTCACAAATAGCGTTTTCTCAGCGAGAGAAGGCCAAAATGAACACTTCATGCAGAACTCCTGTATTTTGAAGAAAACTCACTGAAATCAAGCTGTAACTTCAAGTTTATGCATCTTTCTATGCTTTCAGGTTGAAACTTGACTGAAAACTCACTTTGAACAAAAGTTATGGCTGTTCTGTGTCGCAGGTCACAAATAGCGTTTTCTCAGCGAGAGAAGGCCAAAATGAACACTTCATGCAGAACTCCTGTATTTTGAAGAAAACTCACTGAAATCAAGCTGTAACTTCAAGTTTATGCATCTTTCTATGCTTTCAGGTTGAAACTTGACTGAAAACTCACTTTGAACAAAAGTTATGGCATTTTTGTATCACAGGTCAAAAATAGTGTTTTCTCAGCGAGAGAAGGCCAATATGAACACTTCATGCAGAACTCCTGTATTTTGATGAAAACTCACTGAAATCAAGCTGTAACTTCAAGTTTATGCATCTTTCTATGCTTTCAGGTTGAAACTTGACTGAAAACTCACTTTGAACAAAAGTTATGGCATTTTTGTATCACAGGTCACAAATAGTGTTTTCTCAGCGAGAGAAGGCCAAAATGAACACTTCATGCAGAACTCCTGTATTTTGATGAAAACTCACTGAAATCAAGCTGTAACTTCAAGTTGATGCATCTTTCTATGCTTTCAGGTTGAAACTTGACTGAAAACTCACTTTGAACAAAAGTTATGGCATTTTTGTATCACAGGTCACAAATAGCGTTTTCTCAGCGAGAGAAGGCCAAAATGAACACTTCATGCAGAACTCCTGTATTTTGATGAAAACCCACTGAAATCAAGCTGTAACTTCAAGTTTATGCATCTTTCTATGCTTTCAGGTTGAAACTTGACTGAAAACTCACTTTTAAAAAAAGTTATGGCATTTTTGTATCACAGGTCACAAATAGTGTTTTCTCAGCGAGAGAAGGCCAAAATGAACACTTCATGCAGAACTCCTGTATTTTGATGAAAACTCACTGAAACCAAGCTGTAACTTCAAGTTTATGCATCTTTCTATGCTTTCAGGTTGAAACTTGACTGAAAACTCACTTTTAAAAAAAGTCATGGCATTTTTGTATCACAGGTCACAAATAGTGTTTTCTCAGCGAGAGAAGGCCAAAATGAACACTTCATGCAGAACTCCTGTATTTTGATGAAAACTCACTGAAATCAAGCTGTAACTTCAAGTTTATGCATCTTTCTATGCTTTCAGGTTGAAACTTGACTGAAAACTCACTTTTAAAAAAAGTTATGGCTGTTCTGTGTCGCAGGTCACAAATAGTGTTTTCTCAGCGAGAGAAGGCCAAAATGAACACTTCATGCAGAACTCCTGTATTTTGATGAAAACTCACTGAAATCAAGCTGTAACTTCAAGTTTATGCAGCTTTCGATGCTTTCAGGTTGAAACTTGACAGAAAACTCACTTTGAACAAAAGTTATGGCATTTTTGTATCACAGATCAAAAATAGTGTTTTCTCAGCGAGAGAAGGCCAAAATGAACACTTCATGCAGAACTCCTGTATTTTGATGAAAACTCACTGAAATCAAGCTGTAACTTCAAGTTTATGCATCTTTCTATGCTTTCAGGTTGAAACTTGACTGAAAACTCACTTTTAAAAAAAGTTATGGCATTTTTGTATCACAGGTCACAAATAGTGTTTTCTCAGCGAGAGTAGGCCAAAATGAACAGTTCATGCAGAACTCCTGTATTTTGATGAAAACTCACTGAAATCAAGCTGTAACTTCAAGTTTATGTATCTTTCTATGCTTTCAGGTTGAAACTTGACTGAAAACTCACTTTGAACAAAAGTTATGGCATTTTTGTATCACAGGTCACAAATAGCGTTTTCTCAGCGAGAGAAGGCCAAAATGAACACTTCATGCAGAACTCCTGTATTTTGATGAAAACTCACTGAAATCAAGCTGTAACTTCAAGTTTATGCATCTTTCTATGCTTTCAGGTTGAAACTTGACTGAAAACTCATTTTTAAAAAAAGTTATGGCATTTTTGTATCACAGGTCACAAATAGTGTTTTCTCAGCGAGAGAAGGCCAAAATGAACACTTCATGCAGAACTCCTGTATTTTGATGAAAACTCACTGAAATCAAGCTGTAACTTCAAGTTTATGCATCTTTCTATGCTTTCAGGTTGAAACTTGACTGAAAACTCACTTTGAACAAAAGTTATGGCATTTTTGTATCACAGGTCACAAATAGCGTTTTCTCAGCGAGAGAAGGCCAAAATGAACACTTCATGCAGAACTCCTGTATTTTGATGAAAACTCACTGAAATCAAGCTGTAACTTCAAGTTTATGCATCTTTCTATGCTTTCAGGTTGAAACTTGACTGAAAACTCACTTTGAACAAAAGTTATGGCATTTTTGTATCACAGGTCACAAATAGTGTTTTCTCAGCGAGAGTAGGCCAAAATGAACACTTCATGCAGAACTCCTGTATTTTGATGAAAACTCACTGAAATCAAGCTTTAACTTCAAGTTGATGCATCTTTCTATGCTTTCAGGTTGAAACTTGACTGAAAACTCACTTTGAACAAAAGTTATGGCATTTTTGTATCACAGGTCACAAATAGCGTTTTCTCAGCGAGAGAAGGCCAAAATGAACACTTCATGCAGAACTCCTGTATTTTGATGAAAACTCACTGAAATCAAGCTGTAACTTCAAGTTTATGCATCTTTCTATGCTTTCAGGTTGAAACTTGACTGAAAACTCACTTTTAAAAAAAGTTATGGCATTTTTGTATCACAGGTCACAAATAGTGTTTTCTCAGCGAGAGAAGGCCAAAATGAACACTTCATGCAGAACTCCTGTATTTTGATGAAAACTCACTGAAATCAAGCTGTAACTTCAAGTTTATGCATCTTTCTATGCTTTCAGGTTGAAACTTGACTGAAAACTCACTTTGAACAAAAGTTATGGCATTTTTGTATCACAGGTCACAAATAGCGTTTTCTCAGCGAGAGAAGGCCAAAATGAACACTTCATGCAGAACTCCTGTATTTTGATGAAAACTCACTGAAATCAAGCTGTAACTTCAAGTTTATGCATCTTTCTATGCTTTCAGGTTGAAACTTGACTGAAAACTCACTTTGAACAAAAGTTATTGCATTTTTGTATCACAGGTCACAAATAGTGTTTTCTCAGCGAGAGAAGGCCAAAATGAACACTTCATGCAGAACTCCTGTATTTTGATGAAAACTCACTGAAATCAAGCTGTAACTTCAAGTTTATGCATCTTTCTATGCTTTCAGGTTGAAACTTGACTGAAAACTCACTTTTAAAAAAAGTTATGGCATTTTTGTATCACAGGTCACAAATAGTGTTTTCTCAGCGAGAGAAGGCCAAAATGAACACTTCATGCAGAACTCCTGTATTTTGATGAAAACTCACTGATATCAAGCTGTAACTTCAAGTTTATGCATCTTTCTATGCTTTCAGGTTGAAACTTGACTGAAAACTCACTTTGAACAAAAGTTATGGCTGTTCTGTGTCGCAGGTCACAAATTGCGTTTTCTCAGCGAGAGAAGGCCAAAATGAACACTTCATGCAGAACTCCTGTATTTTGATGAAAACTCACTGAAATCAAGCTGTAACTTCAAGTTTATGCATCTTTCTATGCTTTCAGGTTGAAACTTGACTGAAAACTCACTTTGAACAAAAGTTATGGCATTTTTGTATCACAGGTCACAAATAGTGTTTTCTCAGCGAGAGAAGGCCAAAATGAACACTTCATGCAGAACTCCTGTATTTTGATGAAAACTCACTGAAATCAAGCTGTAACTTCAAGTTTATGCATCTTTCTATGCTTTCAGGTTGAAACTTGACTGAAAACTCACTTTGAACAAAAGTTATGGCATTTTTGTATCACAGGTCACAAATAGTGTTTTCTCAGCGAGAGAAGGCCAAAATGAACACTTCATGCAGAACTCCTGTATTTTGAAGAAAACTCACTGAAATCAAGCTGTAACTTCAAGTTTATGCATCTTTCTATGCTTTCAGGTTGAAACTTGACTGAAAACTCACTTTGAACAAAAGTTATGGCATTTTTGTATCACAGGTCACAAATAGTGTTTTCTCAGCGAGAGAAGGCCAAAATGAACACTTCATGCAGAACTCCTGTATTTTGATGAAAACTCACTGAAATCAAGCTGTAACTTCAAGTTTATGCATCTTTCTATGCTTTCAGGTTGAAACTTGACTGAAAACTCACTTTGAACAAAAGTTATGGCTGTTCTGTGTCGCAGGTCACAAATAGCGTTTTCTCAGCGAGAGAAGGCCAAAATGAACACTTCATGCAGAACTCCTGTATTTTGAAGAAAACTCACTGAAATCAAGCTGTAACTTCAAGTTTATGCATCTTTCTATGCTTTCAGGTTGAAACTTGACTGAAAACTCACTTTGAACAAAAGTTATGGCTGTTCTGTGTCGCAGGTCACAAATAGCGTTTTCTCAGCGAGAGAAGGCCAAAATGAACACTTCATGCAGAACTCCTGTATTTTGAAGAAAACTCACTGAAATCAAGCTGTAACTTCAAGTTTATGCATCTTTCTATGCTTTCAGGTTGAAACTTGACTGAAAACTCACTTTGAACAAAAGTTATGGCATTTTTGTATCACAGGTCAAAAATAGTGTTTTCTCAGCGAGAGAAGGCCAATATGAACACTTCATGCAGAACTCCTGTATTTTGATGAAAACTCACTGAAATCAAGCTGTAACTTCAAGTTTATGCATCTTTCTATGCTTTCAGGTTGAAACTTGACTGAAAACTCACTTTGAACAAAAGTTATGGCATTTTTGTATCACAGGTCACAAATAGTGTTTTCTCAGCGAGAGAAGGCCAAAATGAACACTTCATGCAGAACTCCTGTATTTTGATGAAAACTCACTGAAATCAAGCTGTAACTTCAAGTTGATGCATCTTTCTATGCTTTCAGGTTGAAACTTGACTGAAAACTCACTTTGAACAAAAGTTATGGCATTTTTGTATCACAGGTCACAAATAGCGTTTTCTCAGCGAGAGAAGGCCAAAATGAACACTTCATGCAGAACTCCTGTATTTTGATGAAAACCCACTGAAATCAAGCTGTAACTTCAAGTTTATGCATCTTTCTATGCTTTCAGGTTGAAACTTGACTGAAAACTCACTTTTAAAAAAAGTTATGGCATTTTTGTATCACAGGTCACAAATAGTGTTTTCTCAGCGAGAGAAGGCCAAAATGAACACTTCATGCAGAACTCCTGTATTTTGATGAAAACTCACTGAAACCAAGCTGTAACTTCAAGTTTATGCATCTTTCTATGCTTTCAGGTTGAAACTTGACTGAAAACTCACTTTTAAAAAAAGTCATGGCATTTTTGTATCACAGGTCACAAATAGTGTTTTCTCAGCGAGAGAAGGCCAAAATGAACACTTCATGCAGAACTCCTGTATTTTGATGAAAACTCACTGAAATCAAGCTGTAACTTCAAGTTTATGCATCTTTCTATGCTTTCAGGTTGAAACTTGACTGAAAACTCACTTTGAACAAAAGTTATGGCTGTTCTGTGTCGCAGGTCACAAATAGTGTTTTCTCAGCGAGAGAAGGCCAAAATGAACACTTCATGCAGAACTCCTGTATTTTGATGAAAACTCACTGAAATCAAGCTGTAACTTCAAGTTTATGCATCTTTCTATGCTTTCAGGTTGAAACTTGACTGAAAACTCACTTTGAACAAAAGTTATGGCATTTTTGTATCACAGGTCACAAATAGTGTTTTCTCAGCGAGAGTAGGCCAAAATGAACACTTCATGCAGAACTCCTGTATTTTGATGAAAACTCACTGAAATCAAGCTGTAACTTCAAGTTTATGCATCTTTCTATGCTTTCAGGTTGAAACTTGACTGAAAACTCACTTTGAACAAAAGTTATGGCATTTTTGTATCACAGGTCACAAATAGCGTTTTCTCAGCGAGAGAAGGCCAAAATGAACACTTCATGCAGAACTCCTGTATTTTGAAGAAAACTCACTGAAATCAAGCTGTAACTTCAAGTTTATGCATCTTTCTATGCTTTCAGGTTGAAACTTGACTGAAAACTCACTTTGAACAAAAGTTATTGCATTTTTGTATCACAGGTCACAAATAGTGTTTTCTCAGCGAGAGAAGGCCAAAATGAACACTTCATGCAGAACTCCTGTATTTTGATGAAAACTCACTGAAATCAAGCTGTAACTTCAAGTTTATGCATCTTTCTATGCTTTCAGGTTGAAACTTGACTGAAAACTCACTTTGAACAAAATTATGGCATTTTTGTATCACAGGTCACAAATAGTGTTTTCTCAGCGAGAGAAGGCCAAAATGAACACTTCATGCAGAACTCCTGTATTTTGATGAAAACTCACTGAAATCAAGCTGAAACTTCAAGTTTATGCATCTTTCTATGCTTTCAGGTTGAAACTTGACTGAAAACTCACTTTTAAAAAAAGTTATGGCATTTTTGTATCACAGGTCACAAATAGTGTTTTCTCAGCGAGAGAAGGCCAAAATGAACACTTCATGCAGAACTCCTGTATTTTGATGAAAACTCACTGAAATCAAGCTGTAACTTCAAGTTTATGCATCTTTCTATGCTTTCAGGTTGAAACTTGACTGAAAACTCACTTTTAAAAAAAGTCATGGCATTTTTGTATCACAGGTCACAAATAGTGTTTTCTCAGCGAGAGAAGGCCAAAATGAACACTTCATGCAGAACTCCTGTATTTTGATGAAAACTCACTGAAATCAAGCTGTAACTTCAAGTTTATGCATCTTTCTATGCTTTCAGGTTGAAACTTGACTGAAAACTCACTTTGAACAAAAGTTATGGCTGTTCTGTGTCGCAGGTCACAAATAGCGTTTTCTCAGCGAGAGAAGGCCAAAATGAACACTTCATGCAGAACTCCTGTATTTTGAAGAAAACTCACTGAAATCAAGCTGTAACTTCAAGTTTATGCATCTTTCTATGCTTTCAGGTTGAAACTTGACTGAAAACTCACTTTGAACAAAAGTTATGGCATTTTTGTATCACAGGTCAAAAATAGTGTTTTCTCAGCGAGAGAAGGCCAATATGAACACTTCATGCAGAACTCCTGTATTTTGATGAAAACTCACTGAAATCAAGCTGTAACTTCAAGTTTATGCATCTTTCTATGCTTTCAGGTTGAAACTTGACTGAAAACTCACTTTGAACAAAAGTTATGGCATTTTTGTATCACAGGTCACAAATAGTGTTTTCTCAGCGAGAGAAGGCCAAAATGAACACTTCATGCAGAACTCCTGTATTTTGATGAAAACTCACTGAAATCAAGCTGTAACTTCAAGTTGATGCATCTTTCTATGCTTTCAGGTTGAAACTTGACTGAAAACTCACTTTGAACAAAAGTTATGGCATTTTTGTATCACAGGTCACAAATAGCGTTTTTCAGCGAGACAAGGCCAAAATGAACACTTCATGCAGAACTCCTGTATTTTGATGAAAACTCACTGAAATCAAGCTGTAACTTCAAGTTTATGCATCTTTCTATGCTTTCAGGTTGAAACTTGACTGAAAACTCACTTTGAACAAAAGTTATGGCATTTTTGTATCACAGGTCACAAATAGTGTTTTCTCAGCGAGAGAAGGCCAAAATGAACACTTCATGCAGAACTCCTGTATTTTGATGAAAACTCACTGAAATCAAGCTGTAACTTCAAGTATATGCATCTTTCTATGCTTTCAGGTTGAAACTTGATTGAAAACTCACTTTGAACAAAAGTTATGGCATTTTTGTATCACAGGTCACAAATAGTGTTTTCTCAGCGAGAGAAGGCCAAAATGAACACTTCATGCAGAACTCCTGTATTTTGATGAAAACTCACTGAAATCAAGCTGTAACTTCAAGTTTATGCATCTTTCTATGCTTTCAGGTTGAAACTTGACTGAAAACTCACTTTGAACAAAAGTTATGGCATTTTTGTATCACAGGTCACAAATAGTGTTTTCTCAGCGAGAGAAGGCCAAAATGAACACTTCATGCAGAACTCCTGTATTTTGATGAAACTCACTGAAATCAAGCTGTAACTTCAAGTTTATGCATCTTTCTATGCTTTCAGGTTGAAACTTGACAGAAAACTCACTTTGAACAAAAGTTATGGCATTTTGTATCACAGGTCACAAATAGTGTTTTCTCAGCGAGAGAAGGCCAAAATGAACACTTCATGCAGAACTCCTGTATTTTGATGAAAACTCACTGAAATCAAGCTGTAACTTCAAGTTTATGCATCTTTCTATGCTTTCAGGTTGAAACTTGACTGAAAACTCACTTTGAACAAAAGTTATGGCATTTTTGTATCACAGGTCACAAATAGTGTTTTCTCAGCGAGAGAAGGCCAAAATGAACACTTCATGCAGAACTCCTGTATTTTGATGAAAACTCACTGAAATCAAGCTGTAACTTCAAGTTTATGCATCTTTCTATGCTTTCAGGTTGAAACTTGACTGAAAACTCACTTTGAACAAAAGTTATGGCATTTTTGTATCACAGGTCACAAATAGTGTTTTCTCAGCGAGAGAAGGCCAAAATGAACACTTCATGCAGAACTCCTGTATTTTGATGAAAACTCACTGAAATCAAGCTGTAACTTCAAGATTATGCATCTTTCTATGCTTTCAGGTTGAAACTTGACTGAAAACTCACTTTGAACAAAAGTTATGGCATTTTTGTTTCACAGGTCACAAATAGTGTTTTCTCAGCGAGAGAAGGCCAAAATGAACACTTCATGCAGAACTCCTGTATTTTGATGAAAACTCACTGAAATCAAGCTGTAACTTCAAGTTTGTGCATCTTTCTATGCTTTCAGGTTGAAACTTGATAGAAAACTCACTTTGAACAAAAGTTATGGCTGTTCTGTGTCGCAGGTCACAAATAGCGTTTTCTCAGCGAGAGAAGGCCAAAATGAACACTTCATGCAGAACTCCTGTATTTTGATGAAAACTCACTGAAATCAAGCTGTAACTTCAAGTTTATGCATCTTTCTATGCTTTCAGGTTGAAACTTGACTGAAAACTCACTTTGAACAAAAGTTATGGCATTTTTGTATCACAGGTCACAAATAGTGTTTTCTCAGCGAGAGAAGGCCAAAATGAACACTTCATGCAGAACTCCTGTATTTTGATGAAAACTCACTGAAATCAAGCTGTAACTTCAAGTTTATGCATCTTTCTATGCTTTCAGGTTGAAACTTGACTGAAAACTCACTTTGAACAAAAGTTATGGCATTTTTGTATCACAGGTCACAAATAGTGTTTTCTCAGCGAGAGAAGGCCAAAATGAACACTTCATGCAGAACTCCTGTATTTTGATGAAAACTCACTGAAATCAAGCTGTAACTTCAAGTTTATGCATCTTTCTATGCTTTCAGGTTGAAACTTGACTGAAAACTCACTTTGAACAAAAGTTATGGCTGTTCTGTGTCGTAGGTCACAAATAGCGTTTTCTCAGCGAGACAAGGCCAAAATGAACACTTCATGCAGAACTCCTGTATTTTGATGAAAACTCACTGAAATCAAGCTGTAACTTCAAGTTTATGCATCTTTCTTTGCTTTCAGGTTGAAACTTGACTGAAAACTCACTTTGAACAAAAGTTATGGCATTTTTGTATCACAGGTCACAAATAGTGTTTTCTCAGCGAGAGAAGGCCAAAATGAACACTTCATGCAGAACTCCTGTATTTTGATGAAAACTCACTGAAATCAAGCTGTAACTTCAAGTTTATGCATCTTTCTATGCTTTCAGGTTGAAACTTGACTGAAAACTCACTTTGAACAAAAGTTATGGCATTTTTGTATCACAGGTCACAAATAGTGTTTTCTCAGCGAGAGAAGGCCAAAATGAACACTTCATGCAGAACTCCTGTATTTTGATGAAAACTCACTGAAATCAAGCTGTAACTTCAAGTTTATGCATCTTTCTATGCTTTCAGGTTGAAACTTGACTGAAAACTCACTTTGAACAAAAGTTATGGCATTTTTGTATCACAGGTCACAAATAGTGTTTTCTCAGCGAGAGAAGGCCAAAATGAACACTTCATGCAGAACTCCTGTATTTTGATGAAAACTCACTGAAATCAAGCTGTAACTTCAAGATTATGCATCTTTCTATGCTTTCAGGTTGAAACTTGACTGAAAACTCACTTTGAACAAAAGTTATGGCATTTTTGTTTCACAGGTCACAAATAGTGTTTTCTCAGCGAGAGAAGGCCAAAATGAACACTTCATGCAGAACTCCTGTATTTTGATGAAAACTCACTGAAATCAAGCTGTAACTTCAAGTTTGTGCATCTTTCTATGCTTTCAGGTTGAAACTTGATAGAAAACTCACTTTGAACAAAAGTTATGGCTGTTCTGTGTCGCAGGTCACAAATAGCGTTTTCTCAGCGAGAGAAGGCCAAAATGAACACTTCATGCAGAACTCCTGTATTTTGATGAAAACTCACTGAAATCAAGCTGTAACTTCAAGTTTATGCATCTTTCTATGCTTTCAGGTTGAAACTTGACTGAAAACTCACTTTGAACAAAAGTTATGGCATTTTTGTATCACAGGTCACAAATAGTGTTTTCTCAGCGAGAGAAGGCCAAAATGAACACTTCATGCAGAACTCCTGTATTTTGATGAAAACTCACTGAAATCAAGCTGTAACTTCAAGTTTATGCATCTTTCTATGCTTTCAGGTTGAAACTTGACTGAAAACTCACTTTGAACAAAAGTTATGGCATTTTTGTATCACAGGTCACAAATAGTGTTTTCTCAGCGAGAGAAGGCCAAAATGAACACTTCATGCAGAACTCCTGTATTGTGATGAAAACTCACTGAAATCAAGCTGTAACTTCAAGTTTATGCATCTTTCTATGCTTTCAGGTTGAAACTTGACTGAAAACTAACTTTGAACAAAAGTTATGGCTGTTCTGTGTCGCAGGTCACAAATAGCGTTTTCTCAGCGAGACAAGGCCAAAATGAACACTTCATGCAGAACTCCTGTATTTTGATGAAAACTCACTGAAATCAAGCTGTAACTTCAAGTTTATGCATCTTTCTATGCTTTCAGGTTGAAACTTGACTGAAAACTCACTTTGAACAAAAGTTATGGCATTTTTGTATCACAGGTCACAAATAGTGTTTTCTCAGCGAGAGAAGGCCAAAATGAACACTTCATGCAGAACTCCTGTATTTTGATGAAAACTCACTGAAATCAAGCTGTAACTTCAAGTATATGCATCTTTCTATGCTTTCAGGTTGAAACTTGATTGAAAACTCACTTTGAACAAAAGTTATGGCATTTTTGTATCACAGGTCACAAATAGTGTTTTCTCAGCGAGAGAAGGCCAAAATGAACACTTCATGCAGAACTCCTGTATTTTGATGAAAACTCACTGAAATCAAGCTGTAACTTCAAGTTTATGCATCTTTCTATGCTTTCAGGTTGAAACTTGACTGAAAACTCACTTTGAACAAAAGTTATGGCATTTTTGTATCACAGGTCACAAATAGTGTTTTCTCAGCGAGAGAAGGCCAAAATGAACACTTCATGCAGAACTCCTGTATTTTGATGAAAACTCACTGAAATCAAGCTGTAACTTCAAGTTTATGCATCTTTCTATGCTTTCAGGTTGAAACTTGACAGAAAACTCACTTTGAACAAAAGTTATGGCATTTTTGTATCACAGGTCACAAATAGTGTTTTCTCAGCGAGAGAAGGCCAAAATGAACACTTCATGCAGAACTCCTGTATTTTGATGAAAACTCACTGAAATCAAGCTGTAACTTCAAGTTTATGCATCTTTCTATGCTTTCAGGTTGAAACTTGACTGAAAACTCACTTTGAACAAAAGTTATGGCATTTTTGTATCACAGGTCACAAATAGTGTTTTCTCAGCGAGAGAAGGCCAAAATGAACACTTCATGCAGAACTCCTGTATTTTGATGAAAACTCACTGAAATCAAGCTGTAACTTCAAGATTATGCATCTTTCTATGCTTTCAGGTTGAAACTTGACTGAAAACTCACTTTGAACAAAAGTTATGGCATTTTTGTATCACAGGTCACAAATAGTGTTTTCTCAGCGAGAGAAGGCCAAAATGAACACTTCATGCAGAACTCCTGTATTTTGATGAAAACTCACTGAAATCAAGCTGTAACTTCAAGTTTATGCATCTTTCTATGCTTTCAGGTTGAAACTTGACTGAAAACTCACTTTGAACAAAAGTTATGGCATTTTTGTATCACAGGTCACAAATAGTGTTTTCTCAGCGAGAGAAGGCCAAAATGAACACTTCATGCAGAACTCCTGTATTTTGATGAAAACTCACTGAAATCAAGCTGTAACTTCAAGTTTATGCATCTTTCTATGCTTTCAGGTTGAAACTTGACTGAAAACTCACTTTGAACAAAAGTTATGGCATTTTTGTATCACAGGTCACAAATAGTGTTTTCTCAGCGAGAGAAGGCCAAAATGAACACTTCATGCAGAACTCCTGTATTTTGATGAAAACTCACTGAAATCAAGCTGTAACTTCAAGTTTATGCATCTTTCTATGCTTTCAGGTTGAAACTTGACTGAAAACTCACTTTGAACAAAAGTTATGGCTGTTCTGTGTCGTAGGTCACAAATAGCGTTTTCTCAGCGAGACAAGGCCAAAATGAACACTTCATGCAGAACTCCTGTATTTTGATGAAAACTCACTGAAATCAAGCTGTAACTTCAAGTTTATGCATCTTTCTTTGCTTTCAGGTTGAAACTTGACTGAAAACTCACTTTGAACAAAAGTTATGGCATTTTTGTATCACAGGTCACAAATAGTGTTTTCTCAGCGAGAGAAGGCCAAAATGAACACTTCATGCAGAACTCCTGTATTTTGATGAAAACTCACTGAAATCAAGCTGTAACTTCAAGTTTATGCATCTTTCTATGCTTTCAGGTTGAAACTTGAATGAAAACTCACTTTGAACAAAAGTTATGGCATTTTTGTATCACAGGTCACAAATAGTGTTTTCTCAGCGAGAGAAGGCCAAAATGAACACTTCATGCAGAACTCCTGTATTTTGATGAAAACTCACTGAAATCAAGCTGTAACTTCAAGTTTATGCATCTTTCTATGCTTTCAGGTTGAAACTTGACTGAAAACTCACTTTGAACAAAAGTTATGGCATTTTTGTATCACAGGTCACAAATAGTGTTTTCTCAGCGAGAGAAGGCCAAAATGAACACTTCATGCAGAACTCCTGTATTTTGATGAAAACTCACTGAAATCAAGCTGTAACTTCAAGTTTATGCATCTTTCTATGTTTTCAGGTTGAAACTTGACTGAAAACTCACTTTGAACAAAAGTTATGGCATTTTTGTATCACAGGTCACAAATAGTGTTTTCTCAGCGAGAGAAGGCCAAAATGAACACTTCATGCAGAACTCCTGTATTTTGATGAAAACTCACTGAAATCAAGCTGTAACTTCAAGTTTATGCATCTTTCTATGCTTTCAGGTTGAAACTTGACTGAAAACTCACTTTGAACAAAAGTTATGGCATTTTTGTATCACAGGTCACAAATAGTGTTTTCTCAGCGAGAGAAGGCCAAAATGAACACTTCATGCAGAACTCCTGTATTTTGATGAAAACTCACTGAAATCAAGCTGTAACTTCAAGTTTATGCATCTTTCTATGTTTTCAGGTTGAAACTTGACTGAAAACTCACTTTGAACAAAAGTTATGGCATTTTTGTATCACAGGTCACAAATAGTGTTTTCTCAGCGAGAGAAGGCCAAAATGAACACTTCATGCAGAACTCCTGTATTTTGATGAAAACTCACTGAAATCAAGCTGTAACTTCAAGTTTATGCATCTTTCTATGCTTTCAGGTTGAAACTTGACTGAAAACTCACTTTGAACAAAAGTTATGGCATTTTCTTATCACAGGTCACAAATAGTGTTTTCTCAGCGAGAGAAGGCCAAAATGAACACTTCATGCAGAACTCCTGTATTTTGATGAAAACTCACTGAAATCAAGCTGTAACTTCAAGTTTATGCATCTTTCTATGCTTTCAGGTTGAAACTTGACTGAAAACTCACTTTGAACAAAAGTTATGGCATTTTTGTATCACAGGTCACAAATAGTGTTTTCTCAGCGAGAGAAGGCCAAAATGAACACTTCATGCAGAACTCCTGTATTTTGATGAAAACTCACTGAAATCAAGCTGTAACTTCAAGTTTATGCATCTTTCTATGTTTTCAGGTTGAAACTTGACTGAAAACTCACTTTGAACAAAAGTTATGGCATTTTTGTATCACAGGTCACAAATAGTGTTTTCTCAGCGAGAGAAGGCCAAAATGAACACTTCATGCAGAACTCCTGTATTTTGATGAAAACTCACTGAAATCAAGCTGTAACTTCAACTTTATGCATCTTTCTATGCTTTCAGGTTGAAACTTGACTGAAAACTCACTTTGAACAAAAGTTATGGCATTTTTGTATCACAGGTCACAAATAGTGTTTTCTCAGCGAAAGAAGGCCAAAATGAACACTTCATGCAGAACTCCTGTATTTTGATGAAAACTCACTGAAATCAAGCTGTAACTTCAAGTTTATGCATCTTTCTATGCTTTCAGGTTGAAACTTGACTGAAAACTCACTTTGAACAAAAGTTATGGCATTTTTGTATCACAGGTCACAAATAGTGTTTTCTCAGCGAGAGAAGGCCAAAATGAACACTTCATGCAGAACTCCTGTATTTTGATGAAAACTCACTGAAATCAAGCTGTAACTTCAAGTTTATGCATCTTTCTATGCTTTCAGGTTGAAACTTGACTGAAAACTCACTTTGAACAAAAGTTATGGCTGTTCTGTGTCGCAGGTCACAAATAGCGTTTTCTCAGCGAGACAAGGCCAAAATGAACACTTCATGCAGAACTCCTGTATTTTGAAGAAAACTCACTGAAATCAAGCTGTAACTTCAACTTTATGCATCTTTCTTTGCTTTCAGGTTGAAACTTGACTGAAAACTCACTTTGAACAAAAGTTATGGCATTTTTGTATCACAGGTCACAAATAGTGTTTTCTCAGCGAGAGAAGGCCAAAATGAACACTTCATGCAGAACTCCTGTATTTTGATGAAAACTCACTGAAATCAAGCTGTAACTTCAAGTTTATGCATCTTTCTATGCTTTCAGGTTGAAACTTGAATGAAAACTCACTATGAACAAAAGTTATGGCATTTTTGTATCACAGGTCACAAATAGCGTTTTCTCAGCGAGAGAAGGCCAAAATGAACACTTCATGCAGAACTCCTGTATTTTGATGAAAACTCACTGAAATCAAGCTGTAACTTCAAGTTTATGCATCTTTCTATGCTTTCAGGTTGAAACTTGACTGAAAACTAACTTTGAACAAAAGTTATGGCTGTTCTGTGTCGCAGGTCACAAATAGCGTTTTCTCAGCGAGACAAGGCCAAAATGAACACTTCATGCAGAACTCCTGTATTTTGATGAAAACTCACTGAAATCAAGCTGTAACTTCAAGTTTATGCATCTTTCTATGCTTTCAGGTTGAAACTTGACTGAAAACTCACTTTGAACAAAAGTTATGGCATTTTTGTATCACAGGTCACAAATAGTGTTTTCTCAGCGAGAGAAGGCCAAAATGAACACTTCATGCAGAACTCCTGTATTTTGATGAAAACTCACTGAAATCAAGCTGTAACTTCAAGTATATGCATCTTTCTATGCTTTCAGGTTGAAACTTGACTGAAAACTCACTTTGAACAAAAGTTATGGCATTTTTGTATCACAGGTCACAAATAGTGTTTTCTCAGCGAGAGAAGGCCAAAATGAACACTTCATGCAGAACTCCTGTATTTTGATGAAAACTCACTGAAATCAAGCTGTAACTTCAAGTTTATGCATCTTTCTATGCTTTCAGGTTGAAACTTGACTGAAAACTCACTTTGAACAAAAGTTATGGCATTTTTGTATCACAGGTCACAAATAGTATTTTCTCAGCGAGAGAAGGCCAAAATGAACACTTCATGCAGAACTCCTGTATTTTGATGAAAACTCACTGAAATCAAGCTGTAACTTCAAGTTTATGCATCTTTCTTTGCTTTCAGGTTGAAACTTGACTGAAAACTCACTTTGAACAAAAGTTATGGCATTTTTGTATCACAGGTCACAAATAGTGTTTTCTCAGCGAGAGAACGCCAAAATGAACACTTCATGCAGAACTCCTTTATTTTGATGAAAACTCACTGAAATCAAGCTTTAACTTCAAGTTTATGCATCTTTCTATGCTTTCAGGTTGAAACTTGACTGAAAACTCACTTTGAACAAAAGTTATGGCTGTTCTGTGTCGCAGGTCACAAATAGCGTTTTCTCAGCGAGAGAAGGCCAAAATGAACACTTCATGCAGAACTCCTGTATTTTGATGAAAACTCACTGAAATCAAGCTGTAACTTCAAGTTTATGCATCTTTCTATGCTTTCAGGTTGAAACTTGACTGAAAACTCACTTTGAACAAAAGTTATGGCATTTTTGTATCACAGGTCACAAATAGTGTTTTCTCAGCGAGAGAAGGCCAAAATGAACACTTCATGCAGAACTCCTGTATTTTGATGAAAACTCACTGAAATCAAGCTGTAACTTCAAGTTTATGCATCTTTCTATGCTTTCAGGTTGAAACTTGAATGAAAACTCACTATGAACAAAAGTTATGGCATTTTTGTATCACAGGTCACAAATAGCGTTTTCTCAGCGAGAGAAGGCCAAAATGAACACTTCATGCAGAACTCCTGTATTTTGATGAAAACTCACTGAAATCAAGCTGTAACTTCAAGTTTATGCATCTTTCTATGCTTTCAGGTTGAAACTTGACTGAAAACTAACTTTGAACAAAAGTTATGGCTGTTCTGTGTCGCAGGTCACAAATAGCGTTTTCTCAGCGAGACAAGGCCAAAATGAACACTTCATGCAGAACTCCTGTATTTTGATGAAAACTCACTGAAATCAAGCTGTAACTTCAAGTTTATGCATCTTTCTATGCTTTCAGGTTGAAACTTGACTGAAAACTCACTTTGAACAAAAGTTATGGCATTTTTGTATCACAGGTCACAAATAGTGTTTTCTCAGCGAGAGAAGGCCAAAATGAACACTTCATGCAGAACTCCTGTATTTTGATGAAAACTCACTGAAATCAAGCTGTAACTTCAAGTATATGCATCTTTCTATGCTTTCAGGTTGAAACTTGACTGAAAACTCACTTTGAACAAAAGTTATGGCATTTTTGTATCACAGGTCACAAATAGTGTTTTCTCAGCGAGAGAAGGCCAAAATGAACACTTCATGCAGAACTCCTGTATTTTGATGAAAACTCACTGAAATCAAGCTGTAACTTCAAGTTTATGCATCTTTCTATGCTTTCAGGTTGAAACTTGACTGAAAACTCACTTTGAACAAAAGTTATGGCATTTTTGTATCACAGGTCACAAATAGTATTTTCTCAGCGAGAGAAGGCCAAAATGAACACTTCATGCAGAACTCCTGTATTTTGATGAAAACTCACTGAAATCAAGCTGTAACTTCAAGTTTGTGCATCTTTCTATGCTTTCAGGTTGAAACTTGATAGAAAACTCACTTTGAACAAAAGTTATGGCTGTTCTGTGTCGCAGGTCACAAATAGCGTTTTCTCAGCGAGAGAAGGCCAAAATGAACACTTCATGCAGAACTCCTGTATTTTGATGAAAACTCACTGAAATCAAGCTGTAACTTCAAGTTTGTGCATCTTTCTATGCTTTCAGGTTGAAACTTGATAGAAAACTCACTTTGAACAAAAGTTATGGCTGTTCTGTGTCGCAGGTCACAAATAGCGTTTTCTCAGCGAGAGAAGGCCAAAATGAACACTTCATGCAGAACTCCTGTATTTTGATGAAAACTCACTGAAATCAAGCTGTAACTTCAAGTTTATGCATCTTTCTATGCTTTCAGGTTGAAACTTGACTGAAAACTCACTTTGAACAAAAGTTATGGCATTTTTGTATCACAGGTCACAAATAGTGTTTTCTCAGCGAGAGAAGGCCAAAATGAACACTTCATGCAGAACTCCTGTATTTTGATGAAAACTCACTGAAATCAAGCTGTAACTTCAAGTTTATGCATCTTTCTATGCTTTCAGGTTGAAACTTGACTGAAAACTCACTTTGAACAAAAGTTATGGCATTTTTGTATCACAGGTCACAAATAGTGTTTTCTCAGCGAGAGAAGGCCAAAATGAACACTTCATGCAGAACTCCTGTATTTTGATGAAAACTCACTGAAATCAAGCTGTAACTTCAAGTTTATGCATCTTTCTATGCTTTCAGGTTGAAACTTGACTGAAAACTCACTTTGAACAAAAGTTATGGCTGTTCTGTGTCGCAGGTCACAAATAGCGTTTTCTCAGCGAGACAAGGCCAAAATGAACACTTCATGCAGAACTCCTGTATTTTGATGAAAACTCACTGAAATCAAGCTGTAACTTCAAGTTTATGCATCTTTCTTTGCTTTCAGGTTGAAACTTGACTGAAAACTCACTTTGAACAAAAGTTATGGCATTTTTGTATCACAGGTCACAAATAGTGTTTTCTCAGCGAGAGAAGGCCAAAATGAACACTTCATGCAGAACTCCTGTATTTTGATGAAAACTCACTGAAATCAAGCTGTAACTTCAAGTTTATGCATCTTTCTATGCTTTCAGGTTGAAACTTGAATGAAAACTCACTTTGAACAAAAGTTATGGCATTTTTGTATCACAGGTCACAAATAGTGTTTTCTCAGCGAGAGAAGGCCAAAATGAACACTTCATGCAGAACTCCTGTATTTTGATGAAAACTCACTGAAATCAAGCTGTAACTTCAAGTTTATGCATCTTTCTATGCTTTCAGGTTGAAACTTGACTGAAAACTCACTTTGAACAAAAGTTATGGCATTTTTGTATCACAGGTCACAAATAGTGTTTTCTCAGCGAGAGAAGGCCAAAATGAACACTTCATGCAGAACTCCTGTATTTTGATGAAAACTCACTGAAATCAAGCTGTAACTTCAAGTTTATGCATCTTTCTATGTTTTCAGGTTGAAACTTGACTGAAAACTCACTTTGAACAAAAGTTATGGCATTTTTGTATCACAGGTCACAAATAGTGTTTTCTCAGCGAGAGAAGGCCAAAATGAACACTTCATGCAGAACTCCTGTATTTTGATGAAAACTCACTGAAATCAAGCTGTAACTTCAAGTTTATGCATCTTTCTATGCTTTCAGGTTGAAACTTGACTGAAAACTCACTTTGAACAAAAGTTATGGCATTTTCTTATCACAGGTCACAAATAGTGTTTTCTCAGCGAGAGAAGGCCAAAATGAACACTTCATGCAGAACTCCTGTATTTTGATGAAAACTCACTGAAATCAAGCTGTAACTTCAAGTTTATGCATCTTTCTATGCTTTCAGGTTGAAACTTGAATGAAAACTCACTATGAACAAAAGTTATGGCATTTTTGTATCACAGGTCACAAATAGCGTTTTCTCAGCGAGAGAAGGCCAAAATGAACACTTCATGCAGAACTCCTGTATTTTGATGAAAACTCACTGAAATCAAGCTGTAACTTCAAGTTTATGCATCTTT
This sequence comes from Aulostomus chinensis, assembly GCF_037954235.1. Lineage (NCBI taxonomy): Eukaryota > Metazoa > Chordata > Actinopteri > Syngnathiformes > Aulostomidae > Aulostomus > Aulostomus chinensis. The sequence continues at coordinate 192,670 of NW_028234188.1, forward strand.
CTATGCTTTCAGGTTGAAACTTGACTGAAAACTAACTTTGAACAAAAGTTATGGCTGTTCTGTGTCGCAGGTCACAAATAGCGTTTTCTCAGCGAGACAAGGCCAAAATGAACACTTCATGCAGAACTCCTGTATTTTGATGAAAACTCACTGAAATCAAGCTGTAACTTCAAGTTTATGCATCTTTCTATGCTTTCAGGTTGAAACTTGACTGAAAACTCACTTTGAACAAAAGTTATGGCATTTTTGTATCACAGGTCACAAATAGTGTTTTCTCAGCGAGAGAAGGCCAAAATGAACACTTCATGCAGAACTCCTGTATTTTGATGAAAACTCACTGAAATCAAGCTGTAACTTCAAGTATATGCATCTTTCTATGCTTTCAGGTTGAAACTTGACTGAAAACTCACTTTGAACAAAAGTTATGGCATTTTTGTATCACAGGTCACAAATAGTGTTTTCTCAGCGAGAGAAGGCCAAAATGAACACTTCATGCAGAACTCCTGTATTTTGATGAAAACTCACTGAAATCAAGCTGTAACTTCAAGTTTATGCATCTTTCTATGCTTTCAGGTTGAAACTTGACTGAAAACTCACTTTGAACAAAAGTTATGGCATTTTTGTATCACAGGTCACAAATAGTATTTTCTCAGCGAGAGAAGGCCAAAATGAACACTTCATGCAGAACTCCTGTATTTTGATGAAAACTCACTGAAATCAAGCTGTAACTTCAAGTTTGTGCATCTTTCTATGCTTTCAGGTTGAAACTTGATAGAAAACTCACTTTGAACAAAAGTTATGGCTGTTCTGTGTCGCAGGTCACAAATAGCGTTTTCTCAGCGAGAGAAGGCCAAAATGAACACTTCATGCAGAACTCCTGTATTTTGATGAAAACTCACTGAAATCAAGCTGTAACTTCAAGTTTGTGCATCTTTCTATGCTTTCAGGTTGAAACTTGATAGAAAACTCACTTTGAACAAAAGTTATGGCTGTTCTGTGTCGCAGGTCACAAATAGCGTTTTCTCAGCGAGAGAAGGCCAAAATGAACACTTCATGCAGAACTCCTGTATTTTGATGAAAACTCACTGAAATCAAGCTGTAACTTCAAGTTTATGCATCTTTCTATGCTTTCAGGTTGAAACTTGACTGAAAACTCACTTTGAACAAAAGTTATGGCATTTTTGTATCACAGGTCACAAATAGTGTTTTCTCAGCGAGAGAAGGCCAAAATGAACACTTCATGCAGAACTCCTGTATTTTGATGAAAACTCACTGAAATCAAGCTGTAACTTCAAGTTTATGCATCTTTCTATGCTTTCAGGTTGAAACTTGACTGAAAACTCACTTTGAACAAAAGTTATGGCATTTTTGTATCACAGGTCACAAATAGTGTTTTCTCAGCGAGAGAAGGCCAAAATGAACACTTCATGCAGAACTCCTGTATTTTGATGAAAACTCACTGAAATCAAGCTGTAACTTCAAGTTTATGCATCTTTCTATGCTTTCAGGTTGAAACTTGACTGAAAACTCACTTTGAACAAAAGTTATGGCTGTTCTGTGTCGCAGGTCACAAATAGTGTTTTCTCAGCGAGAGAAGGCCAAAATGAACACTTCATGCAGAACTCCTGTATTTTGATGAAAACTCACTGAAATCAAGCTGTAACTTCAAGTTTATGCATCTTTCTATGCTTTCAGGTTGAAACTTGACTGAAAACTCACTTTGAACAAAAGTTATGGCATTTTTGTATCACAGGTCACAAATAGTGTTTTCTCAGCGAGAGAAGGCCAAAATGAACACTTCATGCAGAACTCCTGTATTTTGATGAAAACTCACTGAAATCAAGCTGTAACTTCAAGTTTATGCATCTTTCTATGCTTTCAGGTTGAAACTTGACTGAAAACTCACTTTGAACAAAAGTTATGGCATTTTTGTATCACAGGTCACAAATAGTGTTTTCTCAGCGAGAGAAGGCCAAAATGAACACTTCATGCAGAACTCCTGTATTTTGATGAAAACTCACTGAAATCAAGCTGTAACTTCAAGTTTATGCATCTTTCTATGCTTTCAGGTTGAAACTTGACTGAAAACTCACTTTGAACAAAAGTTATGGCATTTTTGTATCACAGGTCACAAATAGTGTTTTCTCAGCGAGAGAAGGCCAAAATGAACACTTCATGCAGAACTCCTGTATTTTGATGAAAACTCACTGAAATCAAGCTGTAACTTCAAGTTTATGCATCTTTCTATGCTTTCAGGTTGAAACTTGACTGAAAACTCACTTTGAACAAAAGTTATGGCATTTTTGTATCACAGGTCACAAATAGTGTTTTCTCAGCGAGAGAAGGCCAAAATGAACACTTCATGCAGAACTCCTGTATTTTGATGAAAACTCACTGAAATCAAGCTGTAACTTCAAGTTTATGCATCTTTCTATGCTTTCAGGTTGAAACTTGACTGAAAACTCACTTTGAACAAAAGTTATGGCATTTTTCTATCACAGGTCACAAATAGTGTTTTCTCAGCGAGAGAAGGCCAAAATGAACACTTCATGCAGAACTCCTGTATTTTGATGAAAACTCACTGAAATCAAGCTGTAACTTCAAGTTTATGCATCTTTCTATGCTTTCAGGTTGAAACTTGACTGAAAACTCACTTTGAACAAAAGTTATGTCATTTTTGTATCACAGGTCACAAATAGTGTTTTCTCAGCGAGAGAAGGCCAAAATGAACACTTCATGCAGAACTCCTGTATTTTGATGAAAACTCACTGAAATCAAGCTGTAACTTCAAGTTTATGCATCTTTCTATGCTTTCAGGTTGAAACTTGACTGAAAACTCACTTTGAACAAAAGTTATGGCATTTTTGTATCACAGGTCACAAATAGTGTTTTCTCAGCGAGAGAAGGCCAAAATGAACACTTCATGCAGAACTCTTGTATTTTGATGAAAACTCACTGAAATCAAGCTGTAACTTCAAGTTTATGCATCTTTCTATGCTTTCAGGTTGAAACTTGACTGAAAACTCACTTTGAACAAAAGTTATGGCATTTTTGTATCACAGGTCAAGAATAGTGTTTTCTCAGCGAGAGAAGGCCAAAATGAACACTTCATGCAGAACTCTTGTATTTTGATGAAAACTCACTGAAATCAAGCTGTAACTTCAAGTTTATGCATCTTTCTATGCTTTCAGGTTGAAACTTGACAGAAAACTCACTTTGAACAAAAGTTATGGCTGTTCTGTGTCGCAGGTCACAAATAGTGTTTTCTCAGCGAGAGAAGGCCAAAATGAACACTTCATGCAGAACTCCTGTATTTTGATGAAAACTCACTGAAATCAAGCTGTAACTTCAAGTTTATGCATCTTTCTATGCTTTCAGGTTGAAACTTGACAGAAAACTCACTTTGAACAAAAGTTATGGCTGTTCTGTGTCGCAGGTCACAAATAGCGTTTTCTCAGCGAGAGAAGGCCAAAATGAACACTTCATGCAGAACTCCTGTATTTTGATGAAAACTCACTGAAATCAAGCTGTAACTTCAAGTTTATGCATCTTTCTATGCTTTCAGGTTGAAACTTGACTGAAAACTCACTTTGAACAAAAGTTATGGCATTTTTGTATCACAGGTCACAAATAGTGTTTTCTCAGCGAGAGAAGGCCAAAATGAACACTTCATGCAGAACTCCTGTATTTTGATGAAAACTCACTGAAATCAAGCTGTAACTTCAAGTTTATGCATCTTTCTATGCTTTCAGGTTGAAACTTGACTGAAAACTCACTTTGAACAAAAGTTATGGAATTTTTGTATCACAGGTCACAAATAGTGTTTTCTCAGCGAGAGAAGGCCAAAATGAACACTTCATGCAGAACTCCTGTATTTTGATGAAAACTCACTGAAATCAAGCTGTAACTTCAAGTTTATGCATCTTTCTATGCTTTCAGGTTGAAACTTGACTGAAAACTCACTTTGAACAAAAGTTATGGCATTTTTGCATCACAGGTCACAAATAGTGTTTTCTCAGCGAGAGAAGGCCAAAATGAACACTTCATGCAGAACTCCTGTATTTTGATGAAAACTCACTGAAATCAAGCTGTAACTTCAAGTTTATGCATCTTTCTATGCTTTCAGGTTGAAACTTGACTGAAAACTCACTTTGAACAAAAGTTATGGCTGTTCTGTGTCGCAGGTCACAAATAGCGTTTTCTCAGCGAGAGAAGGCCAAAATGAACACTTCATGCAGAACTCCTGTATTTTGATGAAAACTCACTGAAATCAAGCTGTAACTTCAAGTTTATGCATCTTTCTATGCTTTCAGGTTGAAACTTGACTGAAAACTCACTTTGAACAAAAGTTATGGCATTTTTGTATCACAGGTCACAAATAGTGTTTTCTCAGCGAGAGAAGGCCAAAATGAACACTTCATGCAGAACTCCTGTATTTTGATGAAAACTCACTGAAATCAAGCTGTAACTTCAAGTTTATGCATCTTTCTATGCTTTCAGGTTGAAACTTGACTGAAAACTCACTTTGAACAAAAGTTATGGCATTTTTGTATCACAGGTCACAAATAGTGTTTTCTCAGCGAGAGAAGGCCAAAATGAACACTTCATGCAGAACTCCTGTATTTTGATGAAAACTCACTGAAATCAAGCTGTAACTTCAAGTTTATGCATCTTTCTATGCTTTCAGGTTGAAACTTGACTGAAAACTCACTTTGAACAAAAGTTATGGCATTTTTGCATCACAGGTCACAAATACTGTTTTCTCAGCGAGAGAAGGCCAAAATGAACACTTCATGCAGAACTCCTGTATTTTGATGAAAACTCACTGAAATCAAGCTGTAACTTCAAGTTTATGCATCTTTCTATGCTTTCAGGTTGAAACTTGACTGAAAACTCACTTTGAACAAAAGTTATGGCTGTTCTGTGTCGCAGGTCACAAATAGCGTTTTCTCAGCGAGAGAAGGCCAAAATGAACACTTCATGCAGAACTCCTGTATTTTGATGAAAACTCACTGAAATCAAGCTGTAACTTCAAGTTTATGCATCTTTCAATGCTTTCAGGTTGAAACTTGACTGAAAACTCACTTTGAACAAAAGTTATGGCATTTTTGTATCACAGGTCACAAATAGTGTTTTCTCAGCGAGAGAAGGCCAAAATGAACACTTCATGCAGAACTCCTGTATTTTGATGAAAACTCACTGAAATCAAGCTGTAACTTCAAGTTTATGCATCTTTCTATGCTTTCAGGTTGAAACTTGACTGAAAACTCACTTTGAACAAAAGTTATGGCATTTTTGTATCACAGGTCACAAATAGTGTTTTCTCAGCGAGAGAAGGCCAAAATGAACACTTCATGCAGAACTCCTGTATTTTGATGAAAACTCACTGAAATCATGCTGTAACTTCAAGTTTATGCATCTTTCTATGCTTTCAGGTTGAAACTTGACTGAAAACTCACTTTGAACAAAAGTTATGGCATTTTTGTATCACAGGTCACAAATAGTGCTTTCTCAGCGAGAGAAGGCCAAAATGAACACTTCATGCAGAACTCCTGTATTTTGATGAAAACTCACTGAAATCAAGCTGTAACTTCAAGTTTATGCATCTTTCTATGCTTTCAGGTTGAAACTTGACTGAAAATTCACTTTGAACAAAAGTTATGGCATTTTTGTATCACAGGTCACAAATAGCGTTTTCTCAGCGAGAGAAGGCCAAAATGAACACTTCATGCAGAACTCCTGTATTTTGATGAAAACTCACTGAAATCAAGCTGTAACTTCAAGTTTATGCATCTTTCTATGCTTTCAGGTTGAAACTTGACTGAAAACTCACTTTGAACAAAAGTTATGGCATTTTTGTATCACAGGTTACAAATAGTGTTTTCTCAGCGAGAGAAGGCCAAAATGAACACTTCATGCAGAACTCCTGTATTTTGATGAAAACTCACTGAAATCAAGCTGTAACTTCAAGTTTATGCATCTTTCTATGCTTTCAGGTTGAAACTTGACAGAAAACTCACTTTGAACAAAAGTTATGGCTGTTCTTTGTCGCAGGTCACAAATAGTGTTTTCTCAGCGAGAGAAGGCCAAAATGAACACTTCATGCAGAACTCCTGTATTTTGATGAAAACTCACTGAAATCAAGCTGTAACTTCAAGTTTATGCATCTTTCTATGCTTTCAGGTTGAAACTTGACTGAAAACTCACTTTGAACAAAAGTTATGGCTGTTCTGTGTCGCAGGTCACAAATAGCGTTTTCTCAGCGAGAGAAGGCCAAAATGAACACTTCATGCAGAACTCCTGTATTTTGATGAAAACTCACTGAAATCAAGCTGTAACTTCAAGTTTATGCATCTTTCTATGCTTTCAGGTTGAAACTTGACTGAAAACTCACTTTGAACAAAAGTTATGGCATTTTTGTATCACAGGTCACAAATAGTGTTTTCTCAGCGAGAGAAGGCCAAAATGAACACTTCATGCAGAACTCCTGTATTTTGATGAAAACTCACTGAAATCAAGCTGTAACTTCAAGTTTATGCATCTTTCTATGCTTTCAGGTTGAAACTTGACTGAAAACTCACTTTGAACAAAAGTTATGGCATTTTTGTATCACAGGTCACAAATAGTGTTTTCTCAGCGAGAGAAGGCCAAAATGAACACTTCATGCAGAACTCCTGTATTTTGATGAAAACTCACTGAAATCAAGCTGTAACTTCAAGTTTATGCATCTTTCTATGCTTTCAGGTTGAAACTTGACTGAAAACTCACTTTGAACAAAAGTTATGGCATTTTTGTATCACAGGTCACAAATAGTGTTTTCTCAGCGAGAGAAGGCCAAAAAGAACACTTCATGCAGAACTCCTGTATTTTGATGAAAACTCACTGAAATCAAGCTGTAACTTCAAGTTTATGCATCTTTCCATGCTTTCAGGTTGAAACTTGACTGAAAATTCACTTTGAACAAAAGTTATGGCATTTTTGTATCACAGGTCACAAATAGCGTTTTCTCAGCGAGAGAAGGCCAAAATGAACACTTCATGCAGAACTCCTGTATTTTGATGAAAACTCACTGAAATCAAGCTGTAACTTCAAGTTTATGCATCTTTCTATGCTTTCAGGTTGAAACTTGACAGAAAACTCACTTTGAACAAAAGTTATGGCATTTTTGTATCACAGGTCACAAATAGTGTTTTCTCAGCGAGAGAAGGCCAAAATGAACACTTCATGCAGAACTCCTGTATTTTGATGAAAACTCACTGAAATCAAGCTGTAACTTCAAGTTTATGCATCTTTCTATGCTTTCAGGTTGAAACTTGACTGAAAACTCACTTTGAACAAAAGTTATGGCTGTTCTGTGTCGCAGGTCACAAATAGCGTTTTCTCAGCGAGAGAAGGCCAAAATGAACACTTCATGCAGAACTCCTGTATTTTGATGAAAACTCACTGAAATCAAGCTGTAACTTCAAGTTTATGCATCTTTCTATGCTTTCAGGTTGAAACTTGACTGAAAACTCACTTTGAACAAAAGTTATGGCATTTTTGTATCACAGGTCACAAATAGTGTTTTCTCAGCGAGAGAAGGCCAAAATGAACACTTCATGCAGAACTCCTGTATTTTGATGAAAACTCACTGAAATCAAGCTGTAACTTCAAGTTTATGCATCTTTCTATGCTTTCAGGTTGAAACTTGACTGAAAACTCACTTTGAACAAAAGTTATGGCATTTTTGTATCACAGGTCACAAATAGTGTTTTCTCAGCGAGAGAAGGCCAAAATGAACACTTCATGCAGAACTCCTGTATTTTGATGAAAACTCACTGAAATCAAGCTGTAACTTCAAGTTTATGCATCTTTCTATGCTTTCAGGTTGAAACTTGACTGAAAATTCACTTTGAACAAAAGTTATGGCATTTTTGTATCACAGGTCACAAATAGCGTTTTCTCAGCGAGAGAAGGCCAAAATGAACACTTCATGCAGAACTCTTGTATTTTGATGAAAACTCACTGAAATCAAGCTGTAACTTCAAGTTTATGCATCTTTCTATGCTTTCAGGTTGAAACTTGACTGAAAACTCACTTTGAACAAAAGTTATGGCATTTTTGTATCACAGGTTACAAATAGTGTTTTCTCAGCGAGAGAAGGCCAAAATGAACACTTCATGCAGAACTCCTGTATTTTGATGAAAACTCACTGAAATCAAGCTATAACTTCAAGTTTATGCATCTTTCTATGCTTTCAGGTTGAAACTTGACAGAAAACTCACTTTGAACAAAAGTTATGGCTTTTCTTTGTCGCAGGTCACAAATACTGTTTTCTCAGCGAGAGAAGGCCAAAATGAACACTTCATGCAGAACTCCTGTATTTTGATGAAAACTCACTGAAATCAAGCTGTAACTTCAAGTTTATGCATCTTTCTATGCTTTCAGGTTGAAACTTGACTGAAAACTCACTTTGAACAAAAGTTATGGCATTTTTGTATCACAGGTCACAAATAGTGTTTTCTCAGCGAGAGAAGGCCAAAATGAACACTTCATGCAGAACTCCTGTATTTTGATGAAAACTCACTGAAATCAAGCTGTAACTTCAAGTTTATGCATCTTTCTATGCTTTCAGGTTGAAACTTGACTGAAAACTCACTTTGAACAAAAGTTATGGCATTTTTGTATCACAGGTCACAAATAGTGTTTTCTCAGCGAGAGAAGGCCAAAATGAACACTTCATGCAGAACTCCTGTATTTTGATGAAAACTCACTGAAATCAAGCTGTAACTTCAAGTTTATGCATCTTTCTATGCTTTCAGGTTGAAACTTGACTGAAAATTCACTTTGAACAAAAGTTATGGCATTTTTGTATCACAGGTCACAAATAGCGTTTTCTCAGCGAGAGAAGGCCAAAATGAACACTTCATGCAGAACTCCTGTATTTTGATGAAAACTCACTGAAATCAAGCTGTAACTTCAAGTTTATGCATCTTTCTATGCTTTCAGGTTGAAACTTGACTGAAAACTCACTTTGAACAAAAGTTATGGCATTTTTGTATCACAGGTTACAAATAGTGTTTTCTCAGCGAGAGAAGGCCAAAATGAACACTTCATGCAGAACTCCTGTATTTTGATGAAAACTCACTGAAATCAAGCTGTAACTTCAAGTTTATGCATCTTTCTATGCTTTCAGGTTGAAACTTGACAGAAAACTCACTTTGAACAAAAGTTATGGCTGTTCTTTGTCGCAGGTCACAAATAGTGTTTTCTCAGCGAGAGAAGGCCAAAATGAACACTTCATGCAGAACTCCTGTATTTTGATGAAAACTCACTGAAATCAAGCTGTAACTTCAAGTTTATGCATCTTTCTATGCTTTCAGGTTGAAACTTGACTGAAAACTCACTTTGAACAAAAGTTATGGCTGTTCTGTGTCGCAGGTCACAAATAGCGTTTTCTCAGCGAGAGAAGGCCAAAATGAACACTTCATGCAGAACTCCTGTATTTTGATGAAAACTCACTGAAATCAAGCTGTAACTTCAAGTTTATGCATCTTTCTATGCTTTCAGGTTGAAACTTGACTGAAAACTCACTTTGAACAAAAGTTATGGCATTTTTGTATCACAGGTCACAAATAGTGTTTTCTCAGCGAGAGAAGGCCAAAATGAACACTTCATGCAGAACTCCTGTATTTTGATGAAAACTCACTGAAATCAAGCTGTAACTTCAAGTTTATGCATCTTTCTATGCTTTCAGGTTGAAACTTGACTGAAAACTCACTTTGAACAAAAGTTATGGCATTTTTGTATCACAGGTCACAAATAGTGTTTTCTCAGCGAGAGAAGGCCAAAATGAACACTTCATGCAGAACTCCTGTATTTTGATGAAAACTCACTGAAATCAAGCTGTAACTTCAAGTTTATGCATCTTTCTATGCTTTCAGGTTGAAACTTGACTGAAAACTCACTTTGAACAAAAGTTATGGCATTTTTGTATCACAGGTCAAAAATAGTGTTTTCTCAGCGAGAGAAGGCCAAAAAGAACACTTCATGCAGAACTCCTGTATTTTGATGAAAACTCACTGAAATCAAGCTGTAACTTCAAGTTTATGCATCTTTCCATGCTTTCAGGTTGAAACTTGACTGAAAATTGACTTTGAACAAAAGTTATGGCATTTTTGTATCACAGGTCACAAATAGCGTTTTCTCAGCGAGAGAAGGCCAAAATGAACACTTCATGCAGAACTCCTGTATTTTGATGAAAACTCACTGAAATCAAGCTGTAACTTCAAGTTTATGCATCTTTCTATGCTTTCAGGTTGAAACTTGACTGAAAACTCACTTTGAACAAAAGTTATGGCATTTTTGTATCACAGGTTACAAATAGTGTTTTCTCAGCGAGAGAAGGCCAAAATGAACACTTCATGCAGAACTCCTGTATTTTGATGAAAACTCACTGAAATCAAGCTATAACTTCAAGTTTATGCATCTTTCTATGCTTTCAGGTTGAAACTTGACAGAAAACTCACTTTGAACAAAAGTTATGGCTTTTCTTTGTCGCAGGTCACAAATACTGTTTTCTCAGCGAGAGAAGGCCAAAATGAACACTTCATGCAGAACTCCTGTATTTTGATGAAAACTCACTGAAATCAAGCTGTAACTTCAAGTTTATGCATCTTTCTATGCTTTCAGGTTGAAACTTGACTGAAAACTCACTTTGAACAAAAGTTATGGCATTTTTGTATCACAGGTCACAAATAGTGTTTTCTCAGCGAGAGAAGGCCAAAATGAACACTTCATGCAGAACTCCTGTATTTTGATGAAAACTCACTGAAATCAAGCTGTAACTTCAAGTTTATGCATCTTTCTATGCTTTCAGGTTGAAACTTGACTGAAAACTCACTTTGAACAAAAGTTATGGCATTTTTGTATCACAGGTCACAAATAGTGTTTTCTCAGCGAGAGAAGGCCAAAATGAACACTTCATGCAGAACTCCTGTATTTTGATGAAAACTCAATGAAATCAAGCTGTAACTTCAAGTTTATGCATCTTTCTATGCTTTCAGGTTGAAACTTGACTGAAAACTCACTTTGAACAAAAGTTATGGCATTTTTGTATCACAGTTCACAAATAGCGTTTTCTCAGTGAGAGAAGGCCAAAATGAACACTTCATGCAGAACTCTTGTATTTTGATGAAAACTCACTGAAATCAAGCTGTAACTTCAAGTTTATGCATCTTTCTATGCTTTCAGGTTGAAACTTGACTGAAAACTCACTTTGAACAAAAGTTATGGCTGTTCTGTTTCGCAGGTCACAAATAGTGTTTTCTCAGCGAGAGAAGGCCAAAATGAACACTTCATGCAGAACTCCGGTATTTTGATGAAAACTCACTGAAATCAAGCTGTAACTTCAAGTTTATGCATCTTTCTATGCTTTCAGGTTGAAACTTGACTGAAAACTCACTTTGAACAAAAGTTATGGCATTTTTGTATCACAGGTCACAAATAGTGTTTTCTCAGCGAGAGAAGGCCAAAATGAACACTTCATGCAGAACTCCTGTATTTTGATGAAAACTCACTGAAATCAAGCTGTAACTTCAAGTTTATGCATCTTTCTATGCTTTCAGGTTGAAACTTGACTGAAAACTCACTTTGAACAAAAGTTATGGCATTTTTGTATCACAGGTCACAAATAGTGTTTTCTCAGCGAGAGAAGGCCAAAATGAACACTTCATGCAGAACTCCTGTATTTTGATGAAAACTCACTGAAATCAAGCTGTAACTTCAAGTTTATGCATCTTTCTATGCTTTCAGGTTGAAACTTGACTGAAAACTCACTTTGAACAAAAGTGATGGCATTTTTGTATCACAGGTCACAAATAGTGTTTTCTCAGCGAGAGAAGGCCAAAATGAACACTTCATGCAGAACTCCTGTATTTTGATGAAAACTCACTGAAATCAAGCTGTAACTTCAAGTTTATGCATCTTTCTATGCTTTCAGGTTGAAACTTGACTGAAAACTCACTTTGAACAAAAGTTATGGCATTTTTGTATCACAGGTCACAAATAGTGTTTTCTCAGCGAGAGAAGGCCAAAATGAACACTTCATGCAGAACTCCTGTATTTTGATGAAAACTCACTGAAATCAAGCTGTAACTTCAAGTTTATGCATCTTTCTATGCTTTCAGGTTGAAACTTGACTGAAAACTCACTTTGAACAAAAGTTATAGCATTTTTGCATCACAGGTCACAAATAGTGTTTTCTCAGCGAGAGAAGGCCAAAATGAACACTTCATGCAGAACTCCTGTATTTTGATGAAAACTCACTGAAATCAAGCTGTAACTTCAAGTTTATGCA